>NC_062967.1:8417451-8726451 GCF_023119035.1 Salvia hispanica | reverse complement strand
TTAATCTCTTTCTCTTTACATCTAGAATGAATAGGGAAGTTTTTTCAACTTGCATGTCGGAACAATTCAGACAATTTTTACCACTTTCTTTGGATGTGAGCCTTTTCGTTCATCTTCACAAGCTGATAAGAAATCAAGATAGTCGAAACGCAACTCCCTATCCACAAATGGATTGTTTGAATGCCCACTTCCTATTAATCTCTTGTCACTCTACACGTTCCAGTTATTTTAAGATAGACTTTAGCTAGAACCAGAAGGTTACTAATAGAAAGATGATTTACAGGTGGCTTATACCTTTGATGCTGGGCCAAATGCAGTTCTAATCTCAAAAGACAGGAAGACTGCAGCCCTTTTGCTTCAGAGGCTGCTCTTTCAGTTCCCTCCTCAATCAGATGCTGACTTGAACAGGTAGTTCCGAGTTCCCAAATTATAGGTGTTTCTTGCATGTATAATCTTGACACACGATAACTCATGTGGTTCTGTATGCGACCCCATTTCCACAGCTATGTCATTGGTGATAAGACGATACTTAAAGATGCTGGCATTGAGGACTTGAAGGATATTGAAGCTTTGGCTCCGCCTCCTGAGAATGCGTCAACCCAGAGATGTAGGGGAGATGTTAGCTACTTTATCTGCACAAAACCCGGGAGAGGACCCGTTGTGCTGGCCGACGAAAGCCAGTCTCTTATTAACCCTGAAACTGGGCTGCCCAAGTGAATCGCCACGTTTCAAAAGTCGAGTTCGTACTGAGAAAATTCAAGCTGTGAACCTTTACATTAATTGTAGTAATGAGTTTTTCTTGTTAAGCCATTTTATCTTGCTTTTTTACCAAATTATTGTGTAAACATCTCTTCAGAAATATAGACAAATAAATTCAGTTTGCCATATGTTTGTTTTCCATCTCATTATAATGCAAACACTATTGCTTCAGACACAAATGATACTTGAACATATAACTCCCATATAAAATCCTCGTACATAATCTCCTTACTCCAAAACTCATTCTACATTCTATCAATAGTTGGGATTAAATTCATGTAACATGAAGTCTCAACAGACACAAGAATAACAACACGGTGCAGGTATCGAACATTTCTAAAATCACTTGTCGCCTACCAGGAGGGCATTCAAGATAGCGTCTGTCGCGGTGATGTCACCATGTGGAAACAGATGCCCGAAAGGATTATCAAGATCCATAGGATCAAAATCCCAACTCCCAAACCCAATCATCATATCACGGTGAAGTGACTCGAACAGCCCCTGTTGCGTTGAATAATCCTGTCGACAAGCAAGATAAGAAGCTATTTGAAGTAAAAGCAGTTTCCTCAGTTTCATGCCATTCTAAAAATGAGATGAAAACAAGTACCCGGTTAACCATTGAAGCCGATAACTTTGCTAGAACTTGGAGATCCGGTGCAGTGAAATTAGGTCTTCCAGCAGCAACACTGGAGGGAGGAAACCATTTCTGAGTGTTCCACCAATAAACGAGTGAAGGAGCCCTAGTGTGCCACCCGTAATGCCCACTGGTCTTGTGGGAACTGCTCATAGTATGCTTCTGTTGCTAGCTTCGCAGGAAAACCCGGCCACCAATAATTGATAACGGGTGCTATCATCGCCACTCCTGCTAGCCTGCAATCATATACCAATTTCACATAACCAAACACAAACAGTTGATCATACAGTATCAAAGATCATTTTTTTACCTATGAGGAATGTACTTGAGGCAACCCCAAACCACTTGCCCTCCCATGGAAGTTCCAATAATGTAAAACTTGGGGCCGAGTGCTAGTTTATCTCCGAGCTCTTCTATGTCCAACGCAATGCTCTCCACCGTTCTTTTTGGGTCGGATCACTCTCTCCATAACCCGGTCTATCAAACGAAACCAAGTGTATCCCCAGTTTCTCAACCAATGCCTGAAAAGTACTTACAAGTCACCTTCACCAAGAACAGAGATAGCTAAAGAGAAAAGGGCTCTATAACTCAGAACCATACCGATCTAGCAAAGTGCGCCTCGTTTTTATTAGAGCCAAATCCATGAACCAGAATGATCTTATAATTAGCTGTCTCTTTGGAGACTCCATGCTCCAAGTAGGCCAAGTGCCTTCCATCCCTAAGTTTGATTCTAGGCCCTTCGACTGATGGGCCACCGTGGAACCCAGAGCCGAGGGGTTGGAGGACACAAGGCTTGGTATGACCACCTACACTGCTATAGCTTTCCAAAACATAGCTGACATAGAGAATACTAGTACTATACATGAGTCCTTGTGAGAGTTTAATCTCTAAATTAAAATCAAGGGATTGGTTTATAAAAATACAAAGAGAGAATTGGTTAGCACAGTCTTTTAATCCAACAGTCACAAAATATAAAAACAAAAGCTTCATGTATTTTTCTTGAAATCGGTTGTAGCTTCATCAGATTATTACATTGTAATCAACTGAAAATATAAGATACAATCCCAGATTCAAAATAATCTACTACAAGAATCCAAATTCACAGCAAAAGCACATCTAAAATTTTCAAGAAACAGGATAAAATGAATATGGTTATGAATATGAATCTGAAAATGGAAACAAATACAACTTCTCCAACAATCCCACATATTAAAAAACAAACAAAAACACACATATAACAAGAATCTGAAATCGAATTATGAGCTCAAACAGAAATGAAGTACCAAAGCTTCAACCTTTGAGAGACAGTCTGCTCTTTGGATTGCTTCAGCTAATGAGTTAATCCACCAGTTTCAATAACCAAAGAGCAAAGTAAACAAAGAGGGAAAAAAAATCGGTTTTGTTTATGAAATGGTGGTTGAAGTTAAATATTTTTCAAAGTGGATACGCCTACTGCATCGATAGTGATATCAGAAGCAACTAACACTTTTGACTTAATCTATTTTATAATCATATAAATTGGAATTTTCTATTTTTTTTCCATAATTCGTAGTATCATTTATTATTTCTTTTATATTATAAGACCAGTAACTCATAATAATATTATTACATGTGAAAAAATGAGTGGAATCATAAAATGAAGAGTTATAAGGATAATTATAAATTTATAATGATAAGATAAAGAAATTAAATAGGAGTAATACTTCGTTATTTTGTGTTTAATTGAATATTTAAATGTAAGGATCAATAATGCATTAACAAACATGTCTAAGATTCCTCATATCTATAGCATCCGTACAATATATATTAGTGTCATTAAAAGCGAATGGAGAAAAATCTATTTTATCGAATATAGTTTCGCACCTAAAATTTGGTAGGTGGGATAGATCAACAAAATAATGAAAATGTGGTAGTAGTAGTTTTGCCTTTTCTCAGCCTTTTGTATAAAGTTTTAAAATAATCTATTCTACATTGTAGCCATCACGTTGCAATTAATTGCGGTGAGAATATTTTAGAATTATTTTAATAATTTATAATTTTAATATATTATTAAAAATATTACTCCTATTGTTTCTTTAGTTTTATTTAACATTTATATTGCTATTTGATAAAATTAAGTTTAATTGGTACTAAGTATATAAATTATTCTTATTTTTTACTATGTTTTAACTAATTTTATTATTAATATAACCAGTAACTTGGTTATCCCGAGTTTGATATGATAGCTTTCTAACACAGTAGTATTCATAATTTTGGATTTTAGTGAAAAAAGATGATCTAAAATAATTTGAAAGTCATTATTACGAAACTCTATGTTTTCATTTTTATAGTAGGATGTATATATGTACAATTAGAAAGATATTATTGAGAGCTTTCAAATCATACTCCTAAAAATTGATATAGGACAATAAAATTTAAACTTCTATCTAATTCTAAAAAAAGTAGTAAAAGTTTATGTTTGGTAAGAAAATCAAAATTTTAGTATACTTTATGGCAGATAATTAATTCATAAAAATAGATATTTCAAACATTTGTTAAATTTTTTTAGGTTGTGGCTTGTGAGTTTAACACGTGTTAAATAGAGCTACTAGGAGTAGTATCTTTGTCATCCATAATTACAATAAATAAGTCATAACTAAATCTTGACAATTCACAATAAAAGTCACAACTCATAACCCTCCATGATGATCACAGGCCACAGCATAATAAGATTTACACTACAAATAATTAACGTAGTAAAAGAAAATTTTATAAAAATTAAATTTTGGAAATACCATTATTCATCAAGAAAGACCCTCAAAGCCAGCAATCATCAATCAAATGCAATGAAAAAAATGTTTGCACAATCTTGATGCTCAGACTTGTTCTTGTAAAGGTTCTTCACATACATCCAGAATTGAAATAAAATTTAGTAACAATCACACTCAATGCATAAAAATGGGCAAAAAAAACAAATCAGTGAACCATTTTATCAGCCATCAAAAGCTTGCTCAATATAGCATCTTTGACATCAGTTTCACCACATGAGAAGAGATGTCCAGCATTTGGCAGCTCATGGTATTGCACCCATGGCAACTGCTTGGCAATGCAGCGTTGAAGCGACACGGGCACGACCCCGTCATCAGTGCCATGCCACAGATGAACAGAGCCCTCTCCATTTGGGAAGGGATTCTCAAGCTGCATTGGATCAAGATCCCTGTGCCCGAATCCCACCATCATGTCGCGGTGGTAGGACTCGTGCACGCCCTGCTGCGTCGCGTACGCCTGGTCACATCAACGATCGAGCAATCATGTCAGCAAGAAAGCGAAGATGCTAATGGCATTGCCCTGTGAGGGAAAGTGTACCTTGTGAGACACTCCTGAGGCAGCCATTTTGGCGATGATTTGGAGGTCGGGCGCTGTGAAGTTTTGTGTACCAGCAGCAACGCTGGAGCCCGGGAACCATTTCTGAGTGTTCCACCAGTAGACGAGCCAGGGGCGTGGCGTGCAACACGCAACGCCCACTGGTCCTGAACAGGTTGGAGATTGTATGCCTCTGTAACTAAAGCTGGAGGAAAACTAGGCCACCAGTAGTTCACAACTGGAGCTAACAATGCAGCTATTACCTGTGGGGAATGTACTTGAGGCATCCCCAAACCGCCTGTCCTCCCATGGAAGTTCCAATAATGTAAAACTTAGGACCGAGTTCCAACTGATCTGCAAGATCTTCTATGTCTAATGCTAAGCTTTTTATGGTTCTCTTTGGGTTGGGATCGCTCTCTCCATAACCCGGCCTATCAAAGGAGACCAAGTATATGCCTAGTTTTTCCACCATTTCCTGTTGGAAATCATTTGTAGGTTGCAACAGCCTAGCTTGAGCAAAAACAGATAATATTCCATCCTCAAGAGAAAGCGAAAACAAGAGAGTACCGTTGCAGTGATGGGGGCTTCGTGTTTGCAAGAGCTGAAGCCGTGAACCAAGATGACCTTGTAGTTGGCTGCCTCTTTGGGGACTCCATGCTCTTTGTATGACATGTGCCTTCCATCCCTAAGTTTGACTCTAGGTCCTACAAGGGATGGCCCGCCCTTCGTGCCACACAGCCGAGGGGCTGGTGGGCGCAAGGCCCGATAAGCCCATGCTCATTGTGTGTTAGTATCCAGTATCCACAAAACAAAATAAAAATTGGAATATGTGGAATTGAAAACCTAGTTTCACCATGCACCCAAATTCATAGTGCTTAAAATGCAGCAGAATTCAGATAATTTTTCATTTTTACTATGTATTGCTAACAATAAAACAGCTTACAAATTCCAAAGAAACAGTGGATCATTCATGTACACACCAACATCATTAGAAATTTCCTAACAATCCCACAAAATCAACACATATAGATATATCAACAAACCAAAATTGGAATAATGTAAAAGTGAAAGTGATCAAACAGTATGAATTCAACAAAAAATTGTCACCTCTATGATAGTTTTCTGTAGAGATTGCTTCTGCTAATGCATTGTGTGTGTGTGTGAAGTTGATAGGAGTATTTGAAAAGTGGAAGTTGAAATGTGAAAAGCCAATATTTGAAAGTGACGAGAGAAATTCGTTTGGTAAGACTATACTTTGTGTTAACTCTTAAGCAAAGAATATTACCAAAAAAAAAAAGATAATATGGCCTTTTTACACTTTAATGCAAAAAAGTTTTTAAATTTTACTATTGGAAATAAAATCCTATGAAGTATTCAAATATTCAATAATTATATTGCTTGATTGCCACACTTATACATGAAAATTTTCAAACCGTAGTCAATTACTACTAATTAATTGAGAAGTAAAGAAACGTTATAAAAAATTAATTTAAATAATATTTGTTGCGAAACAGAAACACAATATCTAATTAGATATTTTTGTTAATATTGTTTTTATGGAAATAATATCAAACGGATATATTTGATATGGAAATATCGTGATTAATTAAGGAAATAACGATCAAGAGTGTTTATCTTTAATCCTTATATATATATCGATCTTCTTTAGAAATCTATATAAGCAGTGCACAGAAATTAGGATCGACATTGATGAATAATTCAATGGAAATCTCGGATAACAGCCTTGAATATCAAAGAGCATCATGGAACGCTCTGAGGAAGAGCATCAATGGATTGGTGAACAAAGTGACCGCCGCGAACATCAGGAACATCGTTCCGGAGCTGTTTGCTGAAAATCTGATTCGAGGCCGGGGTTTATTCTGTCGAACATGCCTCAAGTCCCAACTCGCGTCGCCGGGATTCACCGACGTTTTCGCAGCTTTGGTTTCTGTCGTCAACGCCAAGTTCCCTCAAGTAGGCTATCTTTTGCTGCGGAGGATCGTACTGCAACTGCAGAGGGCGTATAAACGCAACGACAAGGTTTGTATCTTAAATTCCTTTGAATATGATTGTGTGTTATGCTGAATATCTGTGCTTAATTGTGTGTTATGGTGAAATCTGTGCTTAATTGTGCATTATGATGAAAGTCTTTTGGCTGTCGAATCCTAATTTCCCCCCCTAATTTCGTTAAAATTTTGAAAATCTCTGATTAATTGTGTATTATGGTGAAATCTGTGCTTAATTGTGCATTATGGTGAAAATCTTGTCGGCTGTCAAACCCTAATTTCGTTAAAACCTTGAAAATCTCTGCTTAATTGTGTGTTATGGTGATATCTGTGTTTAATTGCGTATAAGGCTGAAAATCTTTTGGCGGTAAAACCCTAATTTTTTCCCTAATTTTGGTAAAACCTTGAAAATCTGTGCTTAATTGTGGGTTATGGTGAAATCTGTGCTTAATTGTGGGTTATGGTGAAAATCTTGTGGTGATCGTACCCTAATATTTTCCCCAATTCGTTAAAATCTTGTGGCAGACACAACTAGTTGCGGCGGTGAAATTCATAGCTCACCTGTTGAATCAGCGGATAGTTGATGAGCTTATCGGCCTTGAGCTGCTGACGTTGCTGCTGGAGAAGCCGACCGATGATAGTGTTGAAGTAGCTGTTGGCTTTGTTGCAGAATGTGGGTCCTTGCTGCAGGACCTTTGCCCCAAAGGAATGAATGGTAAGACTTAAGAGTCTGGTTTGTTATTGTTTAGGCAAAAAAACTAGATTTTAGTTGTTGATTTGCAGGATATATCTCTCTGAAACACTGTTTCTTCGATCTTATCAGGTGTGCTTGAGAGGTTGCGAGGGATTCTTTACGAAGGAGATATAGATAAGCATGTCCAGTTCTTGATTGAAGGCCTCTTTGCGTTGCGGAAGGCAGCAAAGTTTCAGATTATGCGTCCGGAACTGGACCTGGTGGAGCAGGATGACCAATTCACTCATCAAGTTTCTCTCTTGGATGAGATAGATGGTGAAAGTGGTTTAGATGTGTTCCAGCCAGATCCCCAGTTCGTGGAGAATGAGAAGATGTATGAGGACCTAAAGAAGCAAATATTACCTGAAGATGAAGATGATGAAGATCAAATTGCAGATTCAGTGGATAGCAATGAGGAAGAGGACGAGGAGCAGATAAAAGACGAGACCGGGACGGACTTGGTTAACCTCCGGAGAACCATCTATTTGACAATCAAGTCAAGTCTTGATTTTGAAGAAGCTGGACATAAGTTGTTGAAGATCGACATATCTGGTATGGAGAAGGAGCTATGCGTCATGCTTTTGGAGTGTTGCGGTGAGGAGACAACTTACAGCCGCTACTACGGACTCCTCGGGCAGCGGTTGTGTCTGATGAACAGAATCCACCAGGAGAGCTTCGAAAAATGTTTTGCCGACCAGTACTCCATGATTCATCAGGAGGTGGAGACTGTTAAACTGAGAAATGTTGCAAAACTATTCGCTCATTTGCTGGCCATGGACGCGTTGCATTGGCGCATCTTGGACTGCATTCAGTTAACAGAAGAGGAAACAACTTCTTCGTCTCGGATCTTCCTCAAGATTTTCTTCCATGAGCTGTCCGGCCACCTGGGCATTTGGTTGCTTAATCAACGCCTTAGTCAAGACTCGTTTGAGTCTATTTTTCCCAAGGACAATCCGAAGAACACTAGGTTTGCTATCAACTTCTTCACTTCCATTGGACTTGGTGGGATCACAGAGAACCTGCGTGAGTATCTCAAGAACATGCAGAACGAAGGAAAGCAGAAGAAAAGGAAAACGAATGTATAGTCCTAGTTAATCTCGTAGTAAATTTTAGTATGGTTATCATCTAAAAATTTTGAAATGTGTAAAAGGCTATAGATGTGAATTGAAATAGAATTGAAATATATTTCCATTATGGTTGGACCGTATTATACCAGACTAGATACTGAGATAGCAATTCAACCAAACTTGTGGAGTTTTCACAATTAAAACAATTTAATTAATCTTAAAGGTATGACACGAACAGATATTATATGAATAATTGAAGTTTTCTTTATTATACTTGGCGTACCTTATTAAGGAAATTAAAATGCTATCTCAATTAATTGTATAAGTAAAAATTAGATTAAAAGGATAATCCATTCACAGTTAGAATAGCAACGATGCCAACAAACAGAAGGCGTAAAATGGGACATTACAATTGCTATCATAGAATTTAAGATGTTCAATCAAACTCGAGCATAATAACCACAAGTCTAAACAAATTATATTCAGCCGACTAACAGACGGCAATATCCTCACTTGATGCATTCTTCATCCTGCGTCGCAGTCAGCCATATATGTACCGGTGCTGTGACAACAAAGCAAATCGGAATAAGATAAAAATCCAATTTTATTTTTTCAACAAAGAAGAGATGAAAGCTAGTAATATACCCCATGACGAATGCAGAACACTGATATGTTGCAGTTCATGGGTGGATTTTCATCATCATCATCATTACAAGCAGTAACAAAGCAGAGGTCTAGGGACCTCATACAATCTTTTGCACTGCCACTGTTGTTCACATGCTCCGTCTACGCGACGAAAGCCATATAAACTGAGAGTAGCTGAATGGGCACAAGCAAAGAGCACATGCTTGAGCACCATCAGCATATCTCAGTTTCTTATGCCTGCACCCCACTCGGTTGGGCCAAATTTGCTGCCCTAGCAGCAACAGGTCAACCATGCCCAACTCGATCCTGAGAGGGTGCAGGCATGGCCCAAGCCCCTCACCGGGGCCGGGCTAATCCGAAACTTGCATCAGGTTGTTGCTGATGAGACTGAAAAGAGATATGGGTTGAACTTAGGATCATAAATGATTGTCGAGAAATGTCTATGTCCATTAAACTAAACAAGGTAGACAGGCCCTTAAATAAACTCAATAAATGAAACTAGTCCCTCAAAACAATTATAAAAAAGAATGCACAAACACATCAGTAACACTGTATGTGATAATGCACCTGGGATTGGAGGATAGTAGTTAGCATGTGTCACTACAATATATATCCTATTAGTCACTCATGTTAGCAAAATTTGTCATTCTTGAAGTTATAGAGCAACCAGCAATGAAAACAAAGAACTCCTTACCCTAACCAACCACAGGGTGATACTATATGCAGTCAATTGCTTCATCAGTTACAGGAAACTTACAGCAATCTTGCAACTTTCAACATCAAAGTTTTATTATTTAAACAAGAATGGGTTATTACAGAAAGAAAAAAAAAAACATTTCAGAGTCTCAGACATGTAAGGAAACAAACTTCTACATGATTCATAACAATAAGCAAATGTCTATTGATTCCCAGTGCTACTTTTATCTAGAGTAATATTGTCAACTTATTATGAAAGGACAGTATTAATCCATAAACTGCACATGGAAGTGATGCATAATACACCAGCAGCTCCATTATATGCTAAAACCAGAAATAACAGATACTTATATCATGAAAATACACTTAGGAACAGTTTCGCCTCAAATATTATTAATGATTCCAAGTCCTGTGATGTGTGACCTCTAAGCACATCATGATAACTGAAGTGATGCATTTTACATATCATACCTGTGAAAAAGGCTGGTGAACTGGATCAAGAGGATGGAGATATGGCATTCCAGGTCGTTGACAAGCGTATTGAGGAGAATGTAAATAAAGACCAGAGTTTGGTGGGGCATTTACATGACCAGAGTTAAAAGGAGGCATTTCTGCATGACCATATCCAATGCCAGCTGGAGGGGATGGAGCAATCCACGTCCCTGGTATGTGTTGAGGAAGATGCATGGGTTGGTGCTCTGAAGAAATTGGGGGTCGGTGACCAGATCCAAGCTGTGGGAATTCAGTGTTGTAATTCACTGCAGGTGCATACATAGGCTGAATGGGGTACGGACTTCCACTAAATCCAAAGCCAGGATCAAACCTCTGCAAGTATCTGGAAAGAAAAATGATATACTAATGTGAACTGATTAAAAAGATAATGTGCATCTTTTGAAGCTGTTCTAAAGGTCATTAACATACTACTATTTCCACAAGGACACTGCATTGTACTAGGATATCACCAGAAAAGGTAATAGTAACATGCATTCCACAAAAAAGATAAAATACAAGGAAATCATATCTTGATAGAAAGAGATCTGAAATGGTAAAAGCTAAAAAGGACTATAGGAAAGAGGTAAAAAGTATTGGAAACGGAAGATTAAATATACCTGTCATAGTTCCTGTCATAGTCAGGATCTTTCCGTTCAACTTCGCGGTCCCTAAAGATCGCCACCCGACTATTTGTCTTTGGTCTTCCAATTGGTTCTCTCTCTGTCCTACTCTTAGGTAACCTACTGCTAGATGTCGAAGACTCGGACAAGCTTCTGGCAATAACCCCATCGGATCCACCACCTCTCTCTTCTGCCTTGGTTAGTCCTAAGGAACCATGCTGGAAATTATCATGAATCCTGCCATCACTTCCCTGTTTTGCAGCATAACTCCGCATAGAGCTGTTCGAACTAAATATCCGAGCCCTAGCCCTATTGTATTCCTCCTTTCTTTCTTCAACACTTTTTGCACTGTTTGATTTTTCAGAATGTGCATTCGAATTGCTGTTATTTAGATGCCCTTTTTGTGGCCGCTGCTTGATTGCAACCTTAACCGCACCAGAGTCTTCATTAGGTAGATTTACAGGGATGTCAGCAAGACGAACCAAAGGAAGTCGAATATTAGAAGTCTTGCGAACAATGATTTTGGAGCCAGAACCATCTATAAGGTTATTATCCAACAAAACCATGGACTGCAGTGAGTAGTGCTGTGCAACACGGTGAGCAGCCAAGCGTAAATAAGAAGTGGGCAACTGTTGGAATTCCATCTGCTCCCTTGTAGGGTCCCGAATGAACTTCTCCACATCCTGCTCCATTCTCAACACTGCAGAAACATGTCATCTCATGATTTTTAATAGATTCAAGGAAAAACATGACAAGCAAGGTACTAATATACTGTTGATGACCATGACATAACAATCATCAGGTACAAACTTTCTAGCTAGATTGAAAACCATCAAAATTCAATTATTGTAGGAGCCAATAATAAACATTGATCAAACCAATAGATTGTTTTTACCAGATCGAGTTTGAATTCTAGATAAGCTTCTTAATCTATTTTCATCAATCCAGGCCTGAAGGGAAGACAATTCAAGTATTTAAGCTCGGTTTTCCAGTCACGAATACAGAGGTAAAATTGAGAATTTCATGATTCAAAACATGCACAGCTCTTCAATTAGCAGTCGGAGATGAAAAACTCACCAGAGAGCCGCTCACGAGGATTTTGTATAGCTTCCCGCAGAAACTGATCTACTGTGTTGATCAAATCCTCCGAAACACCCAAAGCCGGTCCGGATTCCTCAACTCTCTCCTCCTGCTTGTTGGAGTTGATACTAGAAGACTCCTTTCTGGAGGAGTGCATGAGGCGGCGCATGCTCTCCTCCACGTCAGCAACCTCCCACGACTCCGGGCCGTCCTCCACAGAGCCCATCGATGACGCTACGGAGCCTTCCATGGTTTCTTCGAATAATCGTAGCCGATTAGTCTTCAGTGCTTGGTTATTGAGCAGAAAATCGTCAAATCCAGCTCGAATTCGAGAGAATATGAGTGTCCGATTCGAAAGAGACGTCGAATTTCATCTAAACCGCGCGCTGATTTGGGGAAAAGGTGAAGTTTTGATTAGGGTTTGTAGAGAGAGAGGGAGACGATAGAGGAGAGAGAGGTCGGCACGTGCAAGCCACATGATGCCTTTCTTCGGGAATATGAATGGATTCTACTCGGTGGGAAATGTACCACTTTTCTATAGGAATGGTACAACTGTAAGATTCAATTCAATAAATTCATAAAATATTTATTTCATGAATAGGAATTTGTGTCACAGAAGGTACTCCCACATATGTGAAGCTTATAATTTTTGAACTTGTAAATCTGAACTTGACATCATTGAAATTCAAATTTTATTATTCATCTACGGTTATTGCAATTTGCAAATCAATTTAAAAATATTAGCATAAGCAAACTAATGTGGAATATAAAATCATATATTCATTTTAAATGGCGTGGGAATGACATGATAAAATTAGTGTTAAAACGATTAGTATCCCGAGAACACGCAAAAATAAGCAATGGGTATATGACATGAGGTAGAAGAGGAGGAGAAACCAATTGTTATAAATGTGATGATGTATAGCTTCTTGAACTTATACATGAGATTGCTGTTTTCTGTTTGTTCCTTATACTTGACTCACACAGCATTGGGATGTTTTTCATATGTAAATTTATTCTGTTTTTTGTGAAATAATAGAAATGGATATTACAAGATGTAGATGGGGAACAACAATAAGCAGAATAAACTAGAAAAACATTAGCAGCTTTGAGAGAGAGAGAGTTGTGCTTCAATGGCAGAACACTGATAAGGACTTTGAATGTCTAGAAACATGTTTCTACTTCTTGTGAGGTGTTGCTGAAGTAGAGCTGGTGTTGCGCTGCATGGCATCTATTTCTTGAAGCTTCTGCTTTATTTGCAACCAGGCCTGATTCTCCTGGCTGATTCTCTCGGCCATCTTGCGCATCTTTTCGTTCTCACGCATCAGCTTAAAGTTCTCCAAGTAGAGCTCCGCGTTCTGCTTCTCCATGTCGAGCTCCGACTTCTGCTTCTCCATGTCAAGCTCCGACTTCACCTTCTCCATGCCTCACCTGTGCTTCAAGTGCAATCAACTCAGGTGTTGTGTTGTGTTGTTTGTTAAGACAATTGATCTTGTATTTATACCAAGAGAAGAGCAGAAAAGGCAACAATAGTTGGGTTAAGACCAGCTGTAAAGGTTCTGTAATTGCTAAATAATGGCATGGTATGCAATGAGTGAGTGTGAGTGGCAATGAGACAAATATGTCAATATGTGTGAGTATTAAGTGGCAATGAGATAATTATGTCATGTGTAAGTGTAAATGGCAATGAGATAATTATGTCAATATGGGAGTATAATGTGGTAATGAGATAATTTGTCAATGGGTGGGCGTGAGTGGCAATGAGACAAATATGACAATGTGCGAGTATAAGTGGCAATGAGACATCTTCTCTTGCAATCCTCCAGCTAACGCAGTTAGTTAACAAATGATCATTAATTAATAAAACTCTTAAGCACAAAATAGGACATTATAATCCTAGTGCAACATAAAATAGGACGTTATAATTGCTAGTATCAGTAAGCAAAGTCATGACCACAAGTCTAACCAAAATATTTTCAGCCAGACAAACATCGCTCTAACAGACGGGAATATCCTCACTCGATACATTCTTCGTCCTGAGTTGCAGTCAGCCATATGTGTACCGGTGCTGTGACAACAAAGTGAATCGTAATAAGATTAAAATTCGTTTTTATTCTCTTAAGAAAGAAGAGATGAAAGCAAAGCAATCGATATACCTCATGACGAACACAGAACACTGATGTCAAAGCTCTGATATGTTGCAGTTCATGGGTGGATTTTCATCATCATCATCACATGCAGTGGTAATGCAGAGGTCTAGGGAACTCATGCAATCTTTTACACTGCCACTGTTCACATGCTCCGTCTACACGACGAAAGCCATATAAACTGAGACTAGCTGAAGGGGCACATGATTGAGCACCATCCAGCATATCTCAGTTTCTTATGCCTGCACCCTACTCGGTTGGGCCAAATTTGCTGCCCTAGCAGCAACAGGTCAACCATGCCCAACTCGAGCCTGAGAGGGTGCAGGCATGGCCCAAGCCCCTCACCGGGGCCGGGCTAATCCGAAACTTGCATCAGGCTGTTGCTGATGGGACTGAAAAGAGAGATCAATTGAATTTAGGAACATAAACTAGAAATGTCTTTTTCCATTAAACTGAACAAGGTAGACAGACAGGCCTTTAAATCAACTCATTAAATGAGACTAATCCCTAGAAACAATTATATTAATGAATGCACAAATACACAAGTACCACGGTATATAATAATGCCCCAGATCAATGAAGATAGTAGTACCAATTTAGCATGCGTGACTATGGTATATATCTAATTAGTTACAAGGTAATGAAGCCCAGGCCCAGGGAAGTACAATTGTACCCTCTCATAAAGTCCCAGATCAATAAAGAAATGCATTTCTGCTCCATCGTTGCAATAGACACCTAGGGCACCATAGGCAATTAGGCATTCAAGTAATAACACGTAGGGCGAACAACATATGCACTTCTAAGCACAGTTAGAAAACTGAGCAACAGAAGGAGATCTAATGCCTAAGGACAAAGCTATCATGAGCTGCGACTAGTGTAAATGCTAAAAAGCAAAGACAGAAAGTTACAAACTCTTTTAGGCCAACTCCTCTAACCAGCTACCTATAATTTTGTAGAAAGGATGGTTTTCATACATGTAACTAGCTGATAGACAGGGGCGGACGCAGAAAATTTGTTTAGTAGGGGATATATTTTAAACGATAGTCGCTTTGTCCTTCATGATTTTAAGGGTATTTTTGTCCCAAAAAAATTCATAATAGTGAAAGTAGCTTAAATGATATTAAGTCAAAGTTGACACGCCTCAAAAGATATTTTCAAAGTTTACGGATACAAAATGATAGTTTGACAAAGTACGCGGACTAAAAAAAATATTTCCTCTATTAAATTACAACAACTAAACACTCTGAATTTGTTAGGTATCAATTACCTGAAAAACTTTCAATCTAAACAACTCAAACAAAAATCAATAATTTTCAATAAATAAAAAAATCCTGTAAATTAAACTTTCGTATTATAATTTCACCTAATAAAGTAAATATGAATAAAGTAAAAAATAGACAAGAAAAAAACTAAAATTACCAAGCAAAGTCCGCCAACTGAATAACTAATTTTGAGTATTTGCTTAGTTCTAGTGTAGGATATTTTTAATTAAAGAAGAATTCGTAGTTTTACTAAATTATAGTACTCCTACTAGCTAATTCTCCTAAACCTATGCAATTCTGAATATTTTAATTTGACAAACAGTAAATGCACTAAAAACAAAAAAAAAATTTATTCTATTGGGCTTAAGCCTCTTCTCACGTGTGTCCGCCCCTGCTGATAGACGAGTAAGTTGAACGGGATAAAATTTATGGTCACGAAAAGCCATATAAGAAAACACAAATATTCCTAAAGTCTCCTACAACTCAGGAGTAACATCTTCTTTGTTGGAACTCATTACTCTTGTTAGAACAATTTGTCATTCTTGAAGTTATTGAGCAACCAGCCATGAAAACAAAAATGAATTCCTCACCATAGCCATCCATAGGATGTAAAAGGTGCAAAACTAAAGAGATGTGAACATGTGGCCTTTAAAGCACATCATGAACTGAAAAGATGCACTTCACATATCATACCTGTGAAAAAGGCTGGTGAACTGGATCAAGAGGATGGAGATATGGCATCACAGGTCGTTGACAAGGGTATTGAGGAGAATGTAAATAAAGACCAGAGTTTGGTTGTGCATTTACATGACCAGAGTTAAAAGAAGGCATTTCTACATGACCATATCCAATGCCAGCCGGAGGAGATGGAGCAATCCACGTCCCTGGTATGTGTTGAGGAAGAGGCATGGGTTGGTGCTCTGAAGAAATTGGGGGTCGGTGACCCGATCCAAGCTGTGGGAATTCAGTGTTGTAATTCACTGCAGGAGCATACATAGGCTGAATGGGGTACGGACCTCCACTAAATCCAAAGCCAGGATCAAACCTCTGCAGGTATCTGGAAACAAAAATGATATATCCCTGTCAACTGATGAACAAGATGATGTGCAATCTTTTGAAACTATTCTAAAGATCATGAACATATTTCTATTTCCACAAGGACAACATACTACATTGTAAGATATCACCACACAAACTAACAATATGCATTCCCCAACTAAGATAATATACAAGGAAATCATGTGGAAATGAAGAGATGGTAAAAGCCTGAATGATTTTTTGAAACGGGCGATTCAGAATACCTGTCATAGTTCCTGTCATAGTCAGGATCTTTCCGTTCAACTTCGCGGTCCCTAAAGATCGCCACCCGACTATTTGTCTTTGGTCTTCCAATTGGTTCTCTCTCTGTCCTACTCTTAGGTAACCTACTGCTAGATGTCGAAGACTCGGACAAGCTTCTGGCAATAACCCCATCGGATCCACCACCTCTCTCTTCTGCCTTGGTTAGTCCTAAGGAACCATGCTGGAAATTATCATGAATCCTGCCATCACTTCCCTGTTTTGCAGCATAACTCCGCATAGAGCTGTTCGAACTAAATATCCGAGCCCTAGCCCTATTGTATTCCTCCTTTCTTTCTTCAACACTTTTTGCACTGTTTGATTTTTCAGAATGTGCATTCAAATTGCTGTTATTTAGATGCCCTTTTTGTGGCCGCTGCTTGATTGCAACCTTAACCGCACCAGAGTCTTCATTAGGTAGATTTACAGGGATGTCAGCAAGACGAACCAAAGGAAGTCGAATATTGGAAGTCTTGCGAACAATGATTTTGGAGCCAGAACCATCTATAAGGTTATTATCCAACAAAACCATGGACTGCAGTGAGTAGTGCTGTGCAACACGGTGAGCAGCCAAGCGTAAATAAGAAGTGGGCAACTGTTGGAATTCCATCTGCTCCCTTGTAGGGTCCCGAATGAACTTCTCCACATCCTGCTCCATTCTCAACACTGCAGAAACATGTCATCTCATGATTTTTCATAGATTCAAGACAAAAGATGACGAGCAAGGTACTAATATACTGTTGATGACCGTGACATAACAATCATCAGGTACAAACTTTCTAGCTGGATTGAAAACCATCAAAATTCAAAATTGTGTTAAAGATTGTCAATTATTTTAGGAGCCAATAATAAACATTGATCAAAACAATAGATTGTTTTTTTACAGATCAAGCTTGAATTTTAGATAAGCTTCTTAATCTATTTTTTATCAATCCAGGCCTGAACGGAAGATAATTCAAGTATTTAAGCTCGGTTTTCCTAAATAAAGCCCTTCCTAAATGCATAGCCTCGCTAGTCAGCTACTATAACAGTATCTTTGTGTGTACATATGCTCAAAGATTAATCAGTAGTTCAGCACAAACTTTCTAGCTTGATTGAAAACCATCAAAATTCAAAATTTGTGTTAGAGGCGGTTAATTATTTTATGAACCAATAGTAAACATTGATCAAACCAATAGATTGATTTTTTACAAATCAAGTTTGAATTCCAGATAAGCTTCTTAATCTATTTTTATCAATTCCACGTTTCAGCTTGGTTTTCCAGTCATGACTACAGAGGTCAAATTGAGAATTTCATGATTGATAACATGCACAGCTCTTTAATTAGCAGTCGGACATAAAAACTCACCGGAGAGCCGCTCACGAGGATTTTGTATAGCTTCCCGCAAAAACTGATCTACTGTATTTATCAAATCCTCTGAAACACCCAAATCCGGTCCGGATTCTTCAACTCTCTCCTCCTGCTTGTTGGAGTTGATACTAGAAGACTCCTTTTTGGGGGAGTGCATGAGGCGGCGCATGCTCTCCTCCACGTCAGCAACCTCCCACGACTCCGGGCCGTCCTCCACAGAGGCCAACGATGCCGCTCCGGAACCTTCCATGGATTCTTCGAATAATCGTGTCTGATTAGTCTTCAGTGCTTGGTTATTGAACAGAAAATCATCAAATCCAGCTCGAATTCGAGGGATGATGAGCGTCCGATTCGAAAGAGCCGTGGAATTTCATCGATAAACCGCGCGCTGATTTTTGGGTTAAAAAGGTGAAGTTTTGATTAGGGTTTGTCGACGACAGAGTAGATAGAGGTTGTCACATGCAAGCCACGTGATGCCTTTCTTCGGGAATATATATAGACTTTCACGATAACGATAAGAGTGTGTTATATTGCTAATTATTCTTTGAATTGCTAAACAATGATAATGATATGTATTAGATCTTCAAATCAAAGGCTATAATCCTTCAACTCCGAATATCAATATATTATAAAAAAAAAATATTAATAAGGATATTAAAGTCGATTAACAACAAATTAGTTATAACACTATATTGATATTCGGAGACTAATTAACTTTAAATATATATAATTATCACAATTTAAATTATTTTTGCGCACAACGTATATCAAATTAAAGATAATTTTATAAGAAATCTAACGAGATCTAACTTGAATAGGTTTCGATGTCAATTTTTTGAAAAAAATTCTTCAATTTTTAGATTTTTATGAAGTAGTTTAATGTCAATGTAATTATCAATATACGTAAACATAATATGTATAAAATGTCAATTCGAAATTGTATTGACGTATTTAAAACATGGTATTGATATATTTAATACCTTTTATATTTAAATATTAAAAAATTAATTTACACATGATAAATTATAGACTACTAGACCTTTAAACATCATATTATCTCCAATTAATTATAATTAGTAATTTAGGAAAAGATAGCAATTGGTCACATCCTTCTAAGCTACTCATCCTTCTAAGCTACTCCTACTATTTTAATTTTTGTTTGTATTTTTATATTTACATTTAATTAGTTACTATTAATTGATATAGCATAAGAATTTTCCCCCAAAATGAATTAGCGACACAGCGGCCCGAGCGCCAAACACCGCCGCCGGAAAACTGGGAATCAACTCATCCTCCGCCGACACAACTCGGAAATTCTGAGGAGAGAGGGAGCAGAAATCGTTTGATCAACAATGAAAATTTGGGGAAGACTGATAAATCGAGCAATTCTTCTCAGCAGTGGCAATGGCGGAATACTATCGAAACCCTTAAATCCTCGAAATGGGGCTTGTGGGGCCGGCGCATTCCGCCGGAACATCTTCTCGTCTGCCTCGTCTCCTTCGATTTATTTGTCGGATTTGAACGTGCTGAAGTCTTCATTACGCTCCTCCCAGCGGAATCAGTTCCAAGGTCTGTTCACCTGTTAAATACTTATCTTTATGTGTCTGAAGGCAGGATTTTGATAAATTGGTAGGCGGATTAGGTTAATTTCATGTTTATTAATTAGTGAAAATAAGGCTTCCGAAAATCCCTATTGTTTGAGGGTTTGAATAGATATTTGTGTTTGTTAGCGCTGATAACAGTTGGTTTTGGTAAATTTGTTGTTCCTTTAATTGAATTTGTGTGAATATTGAGATTGGTTTGTATGCACTATTTGTTGGCCTTCTACTGTTTGAGAGCACAAGTGGTTGGTTTTTCATATGAATACTACTTGATGTAGAAATAGATTTATGCAGGGTAATGTTTTAGCTAACAGTTCTAAACTTGGGATATGACAGAGCAGAGGAGGAGCATGTTTATCCAGACACAGTCAACTCCTAATCCTGCCTCGCTGATGTTCTATCCCGGGAAGCAAGTTATGGAGACAGGGAGTGCCGACTTTCCTAATGCACGCTCTGCTATGAGTTCGCCACTGGCAAAGAGTCTTTATGGAATTGATGGTAGGCATTATCTTCCTACTCTCGAAAAAAGGGTTTACGTACACAAGTTTCTGTTAGTTATGTGTTTATTAGAATTTATTAGTTGCAAACACATGATACACTGAAGATTTTGATATGTGCTGTGTCGTCCAATGACTAGGCTTGTAGTCGAATCTAGAGAATAGGACAAGCTAAAATTTATTTCTAACTTGGAGTTATACAAATCGCATATATAAGGCACAGTTTCTGCATTTTGCTTGTGCCTTGTAGTCAGATTCTGCCATATCATTTCAGTTTGGCTTATGATTATTCCGTTTTGGCATAGAAGGACAATGAATGAATTATTAAGAACATTCCTATAAGTGCATTAAGCGATTGACTCTCGTGTTGGATTTTCCATATGGGGACTACTCAAGGAGATTGCTCTTATTTGGTATAGTTATGTAAGTTCCATGAGCATTATGTAAATTGTTTCCAGTGGGAGATACAGCAAGCACCCTCTTAGTTATGGGATCAAAAACAGAAACCTTGCAGTTGATTTTGCATTGGAGAATTGTCTAGAAAAAGTTTAAGATGAGACTGAAATTGCAGTCACTAGAAATTAGGTGGTTTGAAGAACCTTATAATGAAAATATTTAATTCTGTGTTGGTTCATGGTTGTAAGAGCATGTGCATGATATATATTAAGCTTGGCTCTTCTAAATATCATGAGAATATCTTGTGTGTTGTCTGTGATATCATGTATCCGAGCTACCATCATGTCATTTTCTATATTAGAGTTTCGGGCATCTCATCTTCAGATATGGAGTATAATTTTTAGGTTAATGATTCATTGGAATCGATCATAAGTTCATAACTTATACTTGACTGTGCAGGAGTGACCAGGGTCTTCTTTGGATCAGATTTTGTGACCGTAACAAAGTCAGATGAAATCTCATGGGATTTGCTCAAACCTCAAGTCTTTGCAGCAATCATGGATTTCTATTCTTCTGGACAGCCGTTGATATTAGATTCAGCTGTTGCTGCCTCCATGGACACAGCCATCAAGGAAGATGATTCAGAAACTGTTGCCATGATCAAAGAGCTCTTAGAAACTCGAATCCGGCCAGCAGTGCAAGACGACGGTGGTGACATTGAGTATGTAGGGTTTGATCTGGACACCGGAGTAGTTAAGCTGCGAATGCAAGGAGCCTGCAGCGGATGCCCTAGCTCATCTGTCACTCTGAAATCTGGGATTGAGAACATGCTAATGCATTACGTCCCTGAGGTCAAAGGTGTGGAACAGGAATTTGATGAAGAAGAAGATGCAACGCTAACTGGAGCGCCACACGAGTAATTTACACTCTATCAGCACAGTCCCCACACATACACATAAAAGAGGAATAAAAACTCACTACTACTAGTTTGGCTATCTCTCCAGCATTTCTCATTCCGTTTGTTCTTTGTAGCTCTTCGGTAGCTAACTTGTTGCGATCATTTGGTCGTTTAGCTTTCTAGTAGCGCGTTAAAGCATCGATGCTGAGGAACAGTGAACTTGCTCGGTTCTGCTTAAATATTTTTGGTGCTTGATCTCATGATATGTTACACTGTATATTTTTTATCATCAGAAACCAACCTGCAAAATTAATCTTGAAAATAGTTGAAATTGTATATAGTCATCTGAATAAATTTTTGAGTGCAGGGAGGGGTAAAATTGGCATACTATATTGTGAAATTATATATTCAGTCTTTTTCTACTCAATTTAAGTTTGCCAAAAACCCACGTCACATGCGGCCATTAATTTTGCCTATACAACTTTAACCAATTACTACCTTTTGTTTCATAATTAATTATGCAAAAGATATTCTTAACTACCCCAACTCACATGGGCAAGTGTTTGGAATTTTTAATTGATTGGTCGAATTATTATAAAATAATTATTAGTATTGTATAAAATACTCTTTCTATTTACAACTAGAAGGTCAATTTTTTAACACTGCGATTAAAAATTTTAAAATAATGATGAGTTAAAAAGTTAATAAAATATAAATCTCAGTTTTTTAATAGGAGTGCTTTTATCTCTATTACAATTAATATTTTAAAATGTCTGGACATGGAAATTGAAATTGTATTAAAAAGTATGAGATGAATAAAGAAGAAAAGATAAAAGGGAGTAAAGTAAGTGATGAAATAAGTAAGAGTAATTATATATCTTATTTTTTATAAAAAAAGAAAAATGATTCAACTTAGTCGAGACATCCTACGATTAAACTTAGTTTGGACGGACGAAATATAAATAAATTGAGTTCTATATGCATACTCATCATTTGTTTTAAAAATGAAATATGAATTTTATTGGATGGATAATTTTAGAAACAAACAAGTGGCTAAAGTATTACTCCATTAATAAACAAGTGTTACATCTTATTTAGAAGAAAATTTGTAACAAAATAAACCGAGACTAATTAACAACATTTTTGTGGATGGATATTAATCTGAATTATTTATTTTCTCTAGAAATAATACTAATATTCAAATTTTAAAATTATTCAATGCCAAAACTATTCCTCAATTTTGAAGCCTCAATCCATCCACCACGTGGCACCAACCGTTCCCTTTCCCTCCACCTGCATTCACTACTCTAATTTCTTGTAAATTCACCAAATTCACGAAGATTCAATGCAGCAGCAGCAGCAACATGCGACGGCCGAGAGCATAAAGTTTTAGTCTTGATCCCAAATAAAATCTGGAAGAAATAATGAATATGAAATGGTGCGGGTCCAGATTCGATGAAGTTGAAAGCAACGGGAGCGTGCTATCCATTCGCTGGCCACACGCCCCATCCATGGCGCCACGCGAATTCACCGTGCCCCACCCTATCCCAACGCAGCCGCCTAGTACAACCAATTCAGCACGAGGTACACCTCCGCCACGAACGCCCGTCGATTTCTTTAATCCTAAGCGTTTTAAAATAAAAACCCGTTCTTGCACGGTCCAATCACATCTCCATCGCTGAAATTAGTTTTCCCAACTACCCTCGTGTTTTTTTCCATCCTTTAATAGAAATAGTATAAGTTACTAGAATTTAGATAGATATATAGAGAGAGGGAGTGGTATTGATTATTGATCATCAAGAACTCTATAGAGAGAGAGGGGAGTGAGGAAAGTTGGGATCTTGGTGAAGATGGCGCCATGGTTGGAGGGGCTGAGGCAGCTGAGGCCACTGGTGCACCTGTTGTTGCCACTGATGGTGCATTGGATTGCTGATGAGATGACTGTTTCTGTGCTGGTTGATCTCACAACTAACGCCCTTTGTCCAGGAGAGGAGAATTGTTCTGAGGCCATTTATATCAATGGCATCCAGCAAACTGTCAGTCTTTCTTCCTTAACACACACACACACACACACACACACCCCATTCTTTTGGTTGGAAGGTTAAAGTTGTGTGAATTTTGGACAATTTACACTGAATTTTGTATGAAGTGTTTTAGTTCTGATATACCTATCCATTTGACTCATCTGGGCATGCCTAGAGTTTGTTGATTTTCTTGTTATGTGTTCTTGGATTTTGGTAAATTTCTGTGGTGTTTTTAGAGGTTGATTGGATTTGAGATATCTTTGGGTTGCTTGTGCCATTTGATAAGTGAAGATATTTTCTGCTCCCACTTGAGTATATACTTTAGTAGTAAAGGTCCATATTAAATTATAAAACTATCCCACTTTTCAATGCCTGATGTTGATTGATTGTTTTTAATAAGCTCATCCATTGATTTTAATCTTATGCAGAAAGTGACATTTATATGGTTTTTACTTTTCTAGTTACAGAAAAAACCCTTTTTATGCATTGTTTAGTTTACTTATATATTACAGAATTTAGTGGCCATAATTGGTATCTCTTGTGGGTATTTCTTTTAAATTAACTACTGAAACTGATACACATATGTCACCGGATGTGTATAACCATTACAATCTGTTGTGATCGTTTTGACAAAAGCTAATTTTGATAGTGGTGATAGACCACTGAAGGTGCTCTTGTGGGCATCAGTATAGTTCAGAGAGGAGAATATGGCTGTCGTCAATGAAAGGGAATTCTGTCAGTGTCCAATTCGTCAAGCTATGGATCAATGGCATACATGCCATTTTCTTGCTGAGTTTTACTACGGATGCCATATTAGAATAAAAAAGCTAATTCGAATACAAGGTCTGCCTCTTAATGACAAAGATAATGCTGATAGGGGATTGGGGATATATTTCTTTGTATATTAGCCAGATAAGTGAAGAGATGCTACTAATCAGTTCAACTAGCAGTAGTGATATGGCCCGGCTTTCAAATATCATGTCACAATTAAGACCATTATTCTAGGTTCCATGCTCTTCTATGTATACTCGTTGTTTTCTGATTGGATTTCTCATTGACTTTCATTTGAGTGCTAGAGAGGAGATATTAGCCTTTTATTTATTAGATCTGCTGTCTCTATTTAGATATTATCCTGGTGCAGAAATATTGGATAGAAATTATAAGGTCAAGAACAACGACTGAAAAGGCATGCTGCAGTGGAGATTTTTATTGCTGGTTACCAATAGGGACCAAGGCCGGAGTAGTAGTGTGGTTAAGGCAATAAAAGTTCATTTTCTCTTTATTGATATTGTTACTACAAATCTTCACCTAGGGAACCTGAAAAAGAATTAAATAACCAATCATAGTTGAAAAACAAATGAACGGGAAGGAATATCTCTTATGTATAACCTGACCAGTAAATTCTAATTTTTTGGCTATTGTAGCAAGACTGAAGGAATAATTACCAATGCAATTAATACCGCTGCTTAGTATTTCTATAATACTTTTTGCATCACTGCACGCTGCATTGATATTATACTTCTCTAAATTCAGCTTGTGGTTTGTGCTTGTAGATTACCGGAATATTCAAGATGATAGTTATACCCCTCATGGGTCAGCTGTCTGATGAGTATGGACGTAAACCTTTCCTACTTCTCACAGTATCAACAAATATTGTCCCTTTTTGTATGTTGCCTCGAAGCCTTATTATATTCACTATTCTTTGTTGTTGCTTTAATGTACTCCATTTGTTAACCACACATATCATCAATTTGCAGCTTTACTTGCAATCAATCAAGCTAGAGGAACAGTCTATGCTTATTATGCTATTCGTACTATTGCTATGATAATAAGCAAGGGGACCATTTTCTGCATTGCAGTCGCATATGTTGTAAGTTCATTGCTGATACTATACAATACTATCTGCCAATACAAGAACTATGTTTACTCACTCTTTAACAATATCTCAGGCCGATATAATCGATGAGGGCAAGAGGGCTGCTGTTTTCAGTTGGATGACTGGCCTTTTCTCTGTATCACTTGTCATAGGAAACTTGCTAGCACGTTTTCTTCCGGAAGAATATATTTTCCAGGTAAACTTAAGATGTGACCTTTTCTCCATTTCATGTATCAGTCTTTTACCCACATAGTTATGTGACGTTACTTTCAATTTTAGGTGTCGATAGTTCTGTTGACCTTCGTCCCAGTTTACATGTGGCTGTTTCTGAACGAAACAGTGAAATCAACTCGAAAATCAGACCATGATATTTCTTGCTTAAACAAGGCAGTTAGTATTGTTACAAATCGATATTACTCGATGAAGAATGCTGCTTATATTTAGATGTTTCACATTCATTTTGTTTATGAATACATATTTTCTGATCTAATTCTGTGCAAGCATAAATAGCACCAATTCCTATAATCTTATAGTACTTATAGCCTTTTGATTTCCTTAGCCCAACGCTTAGCGCATTTCTTTCGCTCCTTCTTCTATGAGCTGGGATCGTCTGGTATCAGCAGTGTCATAATGGTACGTCTCTGACAACTGTATCAGAAGTTAATGAAAACTTCTACACATCCACTTTTCATATTCAATTTTTCCTTTTCCATCACATCTGTCAAAAAATGGGAAAATGACATACAACCATTAATTATGCTTTATTATCCTGCAGTACTATATGAAAGCAGTTTTGGTTTCGACAAAAATCAATTATCAGAAGTTTCGATCATTGTGGAAGTTGGCTCAATCTTTTCTCAGGTACTACTTGATCTTATGCTCTCGGAATTATTTTCGTATTTAACCACTGTCATGAACCTCCATCCATATGAATTGTTGCTGTGACAAATGTCTTCTCATCCTAATTCTTGCTCCTTCAATTGCTTGTTTGAAGATATTGGTGCTTCCGCTACTTAATCCTTTGGTCGGCGAGAGAGTGATTCTTTGTGCAGCCTTGCTCGCGTATACCGCATATGTGAGTTACTATAATATGTAAAAGAAATCTGAAAACATCTACTTTTCTCCAAAAAGAGGGTTTCACAAAAATTTGTTTACGCAGGGATTGCTTTATGGATTGGCCTGGGCACCATGGGTATGTAACTCGTATAGACACACGCAAGAACTATTCCGACTGAAAATTTAGATTTAATTTTTTTCCAGCAACCACATCGTTAAGTTTTTATCGTGTTTTTCTTGATTGCTAACCATGCCAACACAGGTGCCTTATGTGAGTACTTGTTTTGGAATCATCTATGTCCTTGTCAAACCCGCTGTAAGTTCTTTTCTTTCCTCGTCGTTGCCAAAAAAATAAATGTAGATTTTCTCCATCATGATATCGTCTAACTTGCTCAATGTTTTCAAAATGGCAGACGTATGCAGTGATATCCAAGGGATCAACTTCAGCAGATCAAGTCAGTTCACTTCTGAAATTTAATGATGGATCTCTCGGCTGTGTTCTCACTTGCATCTCTCGTTTTCTTGAATCAGGGTAAAGCGCAAGGCTTCGTAGGTGGCGTGCAATCCATTGCAAGCTTTCTTTCACCACTTGCAATGAGTCCTCTAACCAGTGAGTCTGCCACTCGATTATATCATCCATCTTGCCTGTGACAAAAAGGAATGCCGTGGAGTGCATCTGATTATCTCTTTTTCGATCTTTTCTTTTGTACAGCGTGGTTTCTATCAAGCGACGCACCTAAGCTAGCTTGATACATACATGTATGCACTGCTACGGTTTGGAGCGTGTTTGCCTTATTGTGGCTCGCTTGCTCAGGTGGTGGCGTTGTGCTTCGCGTGGACGCTTAACCTAGACGCGCCAAAGAAGAACGCGGAGGAGCAGCAAACGGAAGATGTGGAAACACCACTTCTGTCATAATCATCAACTACTGGTGGTCTTGAGTAGGGAAATCTACTCTTTGGTTGGATCTCTCTCTTTCCTCTAGAATGGAAATGATGGTATTCAAGTGAAAATTTTGAGGGAGAAGATGGTAAGTTGGCATGGTGTATAGGTTGATGGGAGAGAGAGAGAGTAGTTTGTATGAAGTAGTTCCACTAAAATAAGCTGTTCTTAGAGCCAAATTAAATGTTGTATCTTATGAAATTTGATTATATCTATGAAATTCGATTAATATCTTATTTTATTTTTGTTGTGTAAAATTTCTTTATTTATTTTCATCCATTAAGCTGATACTATACATAAAAATAGGTCCTTTTGATGGGTTAGAAGTTGTTCACAATTAGTTTAATTAAGATTAGTTCAGTTTTATTGAAACTATTTAACTACTGATAGTTTACAATATTTTGACAATAATAAATTAATTAAAAATCTAAAACCAAAATCAATTTTTAATATATTTATTAGAACTTACAATGGGGATATTTCTGAAGAATGAAAGAAAAAAGAATTTGGCTTTTAATATCAGTACAAATGAAAAAGGATTAAAATAATTTAATTTTGAGAAATCGACATTTAAAAAAAAAAAAAATTTGAGTGTAAACTGAAAAACTGCACAAAATTCTGCTATCCCTTCACCGATTGAAGGTGTGTTGTAGTGAGACATGGAAGCACAGCTCTCTTCTTTAGCGGCGTTTCCACCAATCTTTGCTAAACCTTCCACAATCCCACACTGCAACATCTCCTTCCCCGCCAGAACAACTTCTCGAGACCTCACCTCTCCAAATTCTACTTTTCCATTTTTTACTTCGACAATTATAAGAGCACAAATTGCTTCAACCACCTCTTCTTCAACGACCCATTCTGGAAAATTCAGCACTCGCCGCGATAATCAGCATTGGATGGTGGTGGTCGAAGCCCCGCCGCCTGAGCTCATCGCTAGGTCCCAAATTATCGATTACTATGTCAGCAAAGTTAGAAGCGTTTTGGAGAGGTGGGCTTTTGTTACATCTTCGCAAGATTTTGCCTTTTTCAATTTCTTGATGTTTTTTATTTCATGTTTGTGGCTCTTTTGTTGTTGGTGATTACTTGTTTGTAACTTTTCTTGGAAGTTAGAAGCGTTTTGGACAGGTGGGTTTTTATCATATCTTGGCAAGACTTGACCTTTTTTCAATTTCTTGAACAATGTTTTTGATGTTTATGTTTGTGGTTCTTTTGTTGTTGATGATTGGAACATCATGTTCTTATCTCTTTGTGTGTATGTGTGTGGTAGAAATTGGTTTAATCTTGGTGGTGTTGTTTTTCTCAGTGAGAAGGATGCTCAGAGGTGTATATATGATGCTTCCTGTGATACCCATTTTGGCTTTTGCTGTGACATTGATGAACAAAGAGCTAATGAGCTAGCAAGTACGTCTCCCCTTTTCGCGTTGTTGATGCGTTATCGTATTGTATATATATGTGGTTTTCTCAGTGAGAATGGAAGTTGTGGCAATAGTGATTTTTAAGTGATGAATTTTGACATCAGGTGTGCCTGGAGTGTTATCTGTTAAGCCAGACCCCGATGTTGATTCCACGCAGAAAGACTACAGCTATCCGAGTATTGAACTGAGTACTGATTCAACGCCTTTGCTTGGAAGCACATTGCTGTTTCCTGCTGGGACTACTAAGCAGTGGCTTGTTCGGATGGAGAGACCAGCAATCGGAGCCATCAGAAAGGCGCAAGTGGTTGATTATTACGTTCAAGTCTTGATGAGGGTTTTGAGGAAGTGAGTAGTCTTACTTGCTGCTTTATGTCTCTTATGAGATGTTTCATAATGTGATATTGTGTTTTTAATTCAGTGAGAGTGATGCTCAGATGTGTATTTACCACATTTCCTGGCAATCCAGTTTCGGTTTCTGCTGTGAACTAGATGATGAGTGCGCTCGAGAGTTAGCTGGTTTGTATACTGCATCTTTATACATACGATCGACATTTTTGATATGATAAATTTGGTGACAGATATAATCATCGGTGCAGATGTGCCTGGTGTTCTATCAATCCAGCCAGACAAAAACTTTGGTTCAGATGATAAAGATTATGCAGGTTTTTCATCATAAAACCGTTTGACCCATCCTATGGAATCTTCGTATTTTTCTTTTTCTCGTTTCGTTCTTGCTTTCCTCTTTGTCCACCAAAACTAGGCCGCAGAATTACTTGTAAAATATTAGTGAAGGAAAAAACCGTATGCATTCGCAGGTAAGAATACTGGAGCCTCTGAAAATTCTTCAGCTTCGACACTGGCAAACAATATTCGTACAAAGAAGCTCTTCGTGACTGGTATACTTCAACTCATATACCCGTAAATTTCTGTTTTGTAAATCTATACGTGTAATTTCAGCTGAAAATACTCGTGTTGTGTTCTGTCCTTAGGTCTGTCCTTCTACACGTCTGAGAAAACATTACGTGCAGCGTTTGAAGGTTTTGGTCAGCTCGTTCAAGGTAACGAATGGTCAAACATTTAGAGCGCGATTTATGAAATGAATGACCTTTATTTCTAAGCTTTCTTTTTTTCGCTGCCATCAGTTAGAATCATAATGGACAAGATCTCCAAGAGGTCGAAAGGCTATGCCTTTGTCGAATACACTACGGAAGAGGCTGCGAGCACTGCACTCAGAGAAATGAATGGAAAGGTAAGCCCATTTTTTATATCTTGCAAGAATCATTCTCAACTCAAACAAGATTGTTTGATGCTATTCGTGTTTCCTCGTCTCAGATCATCAACGGCTGGATGATAACAGTCGATGTTGCCAAGACCAACCCACCAAAGTTCAGCATGTCCCAAACAGGAGCCACTGCTGCATCTTGATGCATTACGTTATATCTTCCCAGCTCGCGAATTCAACCAATTCGTTCGTGTTTCTGCTCAAGCATGCACGCACACTGACCAGAAGGTACAACTGCCGTGATTGTATCATCATCCGTTGCCATTTGTTCATCCGACCAATCCATCAAGAGATGATGAAACACGAAGGCGACCACACAGCTCGTACGACAGAGCTTAGAGAACTGCTGAGGATGCAAATTTACATGAAAACTGTACAAAGGTTGTAAACCACTGTTTGGATTTGTGAAGCTATGTTCATGTAATAATATCTGTTTTTTTCTGTTATTAATATAATTATTATTACAAAATATAATGACTTATAATCAAACAGAGGCCTCAAGCATCTTAGCTAATTTTATTTTCACTTTTTAATCTTTTTTAAAATTTAAATTCACTGGTCATTAATTAATTTTGGTGTCACTCTACCAACCAGCTCCATCCATGGTTAATTATTCTTTGGCATTATTTATCTAATATTTATTGTCTGTGAAATTATAGTAACAACATTTATTGCATTCGGTGTTAAATTTATAAGTTTCAGTTATTTCTCACCTGCCACAACTAATCAGTTTATATAAATCTTGAATCAAATCAATATACTATTTTTCATTACATTTCAATTTGTCGACCAAAAATGGGAAAGAAAGTGGTCTTGACACTATTCATCTGCCTCCTCTCTTCTGCTGTTCCCTCCAAAGGTTTCACACTTTTCTTCAACATTTTTAGTACAGAACAATTTGATTTCTGACATTGATATTTGAAGCAGGAAAGGATGATGTTGGTGGAAGAAATGTGAAGCTGCTGTTCGCGTTCGGAGATTCGTATGCAGACACGGGAAACCTGCCGTCGGTCTCAGTATCGTGGAAGACTCCTTACGGCCTCACTTACCCGGAGAACCTTCCTGGAAGATTCTCCGATGGTCGGGTTCTCACAGATTACATTGGTATGTTCACACTATATTAACTATTTATATTAATTGACTCGACCTCTCGATTTATTGGTTGGAAGAGAACTATCCTATAGTATTTGGGTTTTACTAATTAATTAATGAGTTACTACCTCCGTCCCCAAAATTTGCTACACTTTGACCCGACACGGGTTTTAAGAAATGTAATGGGGTGAGTTGAAAAAATTGGTGGGATTTTTAAAGTATTAGTTTTATAATAAACGCTAGCATTTAACGAAGCATTAATATAGGTCCACTACCAAATTGTAAAAGCGAAGTGTATCAAATTTTCGTGGACTGACCGAATGGTAATATGTATCATATAATAAGATATTGGTGTGATCTCAAAAAGTATATATCACAATTTTTTCTAATAAGAATTATGAAAATTTCTACTATATATGCGACATAGGATTTTTTATTGAAGTCCTATTCGTATTGTCAATCAGTAATTTCTCACCTATCGTTACTAGTGTTTTCTTATGTTGGTTCAATTATAGTAATGAAATTAAATACTACGAAGTTTGATTTATAAATTATATATACATAAGAAGAAGAGTGATTTAAGGCAACCAAGACCAAAACACAAGTTCATTATAACTAGTGTTTTCCATGGATCAACAACATATGATAATTCTTTTTTATGTGCTATATTTTACTATGATAATATTTTTTGTATATACAATAATATTTCGTTCATGGTTAACAACATACGTTTTTTAAAATATTGGTTTACTGAGTTCATTGCATTTTTAGCATACCCAAATGGAAAATTAGGCCCTCTTGCGATATTGCGATGCATATTTGATTCGGCTCAATTGTTACACCTTGCAGCCTCGTTTTTTGGTGTAAGGGCGCCTTTGGTGTACCGTCGGATCAAGAATTCCGGCGCAAAATCAGTGGTAGAAAATGGGATCAATTTTGCTCATGGAGGGTCTGGGGTGTTCCAGACATTGTATGATCTACCAAACATGACCACACAAATTGATTTTCTCCAACAACTTATAGAGAAAAACGTGTTTGCCACACACGACTTGAGTTCCTCAATCGCCCTCGTGTCCCTTGCCGGCAACGACTATGGTGCTTATCTAGCTAGAAACGGCGCCTTCCAGGTATTAAAGTTGTTCAACAAATTACATTTCCCATTTTTCTAATCATATTTTTATTTATATATCGTGTGTCTATTTATAAATAATAATATCCCAATCATTACTATAAAAAAAATCACGGACAACAAAATAAATCAATTTACTCTACTAACTTTTAGTGATTTTATCATTTTTATCACAACATTTGAAATTTATCTCTCACTTAATTTTATCCATTTTTTTTTTAATTTGATATTTTTTCAATCTTGTCAACTTAGTATCAAATTCTATTATCGGAATTTCACTCCAACAATATAATGGTGAAATGTTTTGTCGGAGTTGGCCAATTAGTTTTCTTCCAAAGTAAATTATATACGTGAAGATTAATTTTTTTAAAAAGTAATTATATGAAAACTTTTTTGTCCCTTTTAAGGTGGCGAGCGGAAAATAATGAACTAGCTAATGTATTCAAGATAATTACGTAGGTTGAAAATTATAGGCTAAAATTAATATAATTACTAAAGATAAAAATTTATAAATTTCAATGTAATTTAAAATAAATATAAAATTATTAAAAGTCGGGATATATTCGATCATTAACCCTATTTCTTTTATCACGACGAACCTTGTGAGTCAGGGACTAGAAGGATTCTCAAGATCAGTGATCAACCAACTGATGTCAAATGTGAAGAGGCTAAATAGCTTTGGAATCAAGAAAATATTTGTGACAGGAATTGGACCCTTAGGTTGTTTGCCTCAAAGCACAGCCTCAAATTCATACCAAAATTGCAATGCAGCACTCAATAATTTCTCAATGTCACACAACCAATTGTTGGAGCAAAATATATTTCAATTGAACTCTGAGGCTGCTTCTCCTATCTTCACATATTTGGACCTCTACACTAGCTTCCTTTCTGCCTTGGGTACGAAATCTCGAATTCCCCAAAACGTTTCTGACTAATAGATCACGGGTTTGAATTTCACCTAACGTTTTGGGTTTTTGTGGAATTTAATTAGGAGATGGGCCAAATAGATTGAAGCCATGTTGCAGTGGTGAGTGTGGAGGAGTTGACAAGAACGGGAAAAAGAAGTATGTGGTGTGCGGGGATCTTAGCCGTTCGATTTTTTGGGATTCGATCCATCCGTCCGATTCGGGTTGGGGTGCTGTTTTTTCTACTCTCAGGGAATCTATGCAAACTAATCTTGGTTAGTTTATATTTTCTATTGTGCTCAGACGACCTATGTGGTCTAAAATATTCCCTTCGTCTTTATTATTTTATTGAACTTTCTTTTTATGAGTGCATTTATGGATGCATTATTAAATTGAAATTGTCCGTTCAGTTGGACTGATAATTCCGATCATGGAATCATGATTCAGTTTCGGAATTTTTGGAATAGTTAATAATCTTTGGCTCATAATCATGGTAACTTGGAGAAAATTGTTAAAAACCATGCAAAATTGCCTAAAATGATTGATTTTAGATTGGAATTGAATCTTTCGGTTACCAATTTAAACTCGAAACTGTAAATTTACTTGGCTGACTAATTACACTTCCGCTTCTCTTAATAAAATAATATTTATGTTGTGTATTTTTTTATTTATTTATCAAAATAAAAGGTTGCTAGTTGAGTTGGATCTAAATACAATAGGAAACTTGTTTTTTTTTTTTTTTAACATTCGGGTAAGAGAGCAATTCATGAAATCAACTAAACGAGGTCACCCAAAGGCCAAAGCCCAATGGATAATGGAATTTGTTTTAATTTATACTGCTAAACTTTAAATAAAAAGCCAATGAAGTTGAGATCCAACATTCAAAGGTTCAAATTGAGATAGTATATTGAAAGGCCCTTCCCCTAAAAAAAACTAACAAAATTCTACCAAAAACGTAAAGGTAACAAATGAAATAAATTAACATATCATAAGACTCAACAGCATATCAAACAAACTGCGACTTTTGGCCATTTTATAGTAGTATTATTGAGTTATCACAATTCGTTTATTATTAACTAGTACAATTTGTACTACCATAACTAATCTTGAAAATTATGGATTACCTAGAATAATCGAGTAAGAATATTGACCTTTTGTCTAGAACGATTGAATTGAATTGTCAACCATCAAGTTAAGGATGAATTTATCCAAATTAAGAAAGGGGGAAAATAGGGAGAACAAAACTACTGTATAATTTGAGAAATTTGAATATTCGATATCAAACCCTAATTTTTTAGAAAATGTCATTTTCTCTTATTTTACCAATTGTGCTTTAAAATCAATATCCAACTAAAAATGCATATTATTACGGGACGAAGCAAGTATAATGATTAAAAAATAAAAAATTGATCATTTTATAGAATCATGCATGGATTGTTTTTCTTTTGTAATTTAAGTTAAAAAGACACTAGCTAACATTATTTTGAGATGTCCGCATCAATTATAAATATAAATTCTTGGTTTGATATTATTAATATTTCCAATTCACTAGCTACCCATCAATTGCAATTACTTCTTCTCAACACAAACTTCCATAAGTACAAGACTAGTATACATTTTATAAAATGATTAAAAAACCCAACAATTGATCATATAAAAATGATTTAGTACAATAAGAATCATGTATCGATTGCTACCATTTTTTTTAATCTTCCAAGTTAATAAAATGCACTCACTTATTTCACGTGCTTGTACTTCATGAGCTTTGAAGTAGTACATCTTTGCAATTGTAGTACCATAGAATAAAGAGTATAGTATTTGGTAGTACTACTAATAATACTAACCCTAAAGAATAGAATGTGGTATTTTTAGGTCCACCTTGATCGAAAAAAATATGCCTTCCTTCTACGATATGCCAAGAAATTTGGTCACCAATCAACAAATTTCCCATTTTCAACAACTTTAGGTACGTTAATTAGTTTTATTCATTTACCACCTTCTTATAATTAATAATGATGTGGTTTCTTTTAAACTGTAAAGTATTTTATCCGCATCTTATTACATTCATCAATGCACTTGCTCAAGAGACGTGAGATACGAATACTTATTCTAGTATAGTAGTATTCGTGTCGGAACATGATTAGTGGGCGCTTGAAAATATATTTAAAAATAATAATTATTTTAATATTATGGAACCTGAAGTATTTGATACGCATCGATTTTCCACAACGACATTCCATGATATTGAGAGATGAAGGATTTGAAAACCTTTGGAAAAAAGAAAAGCCATTGAATTGAATGTGTGGTTGAACGGACCAATTTGAATCAAAATGATTCAAAATTGACTATATTTGGGGTATGAGTAGCCTGTGAATATGATATTGTTTTTGGAAAGGACCCAATAAATTTAGAGATATTTTATGTGATTTTTGGATAAAATGTGAAATACTGAATTTAGAAGTGCAATTTATTTATTGGTGTGTGCGGCGGCGGGGGATCTAGTTACTTTTCTATAATAAAATAAAATTTCTAGAACTTTCTAAAGAAAGAACGAAAAAAAAAATATAGTTATATTGGCAAATTGACATTATGAGAAAATGAATTTATGTGCTTTTTAGCTAGTTATAACAAGAGACAATACTTATTTAATTGTGAAACTAAAATAAAAATTATAGCTTTAAAATTTGTTAGTAATGATTCCATAATAGGAGTAGTTAATATCAAAATTAATACAATAAAATTAAATATTGTTCTGTTTTTAAGTGTTAATTAAAACAACATTGATACTATGCCTTAAATGGCTGGTTTTATTTTCGCCTTATATTTAATTTTGATTTTAACCATTAGAGACAATGGTAAAAAATAGAAAAATGATGCTATAATGTTGACACTTTAAAATTCTTATCTAAACTTATTAAAATGGAATTTTAAAATAATAAAATTAAAATATCAGAAAAACAAATTCAGAATCAAAATCACCTGTCAAATCAGATTATTTAAAATATTTATGTATTGTTTCAATAAATTTCTGCTCTATAAATATCAAGAGACTCAGCGCCAAAGTCTCATCTCATCCCATTATCATAACCTTCTCTGACTTTTTGCCATCCCTCTTTCTTCATTGATCAGCTGCAAAACCTCAATCATCATGTCGCAGGTGAGTTTTTTTGCCTTATTATACTTCAATTTTCCCCTAGAATTTAGTTGACTTAACTTGGTATCCTATGTTTGTGCACTTCTTTTTATAAGATTTTAATCTAATTTCGTCTGTCTTGCTTGATTGGTGGATTATTAAATTGATTGACTTTAATAAAAAAAAATTGGAAAAGATTTGATCTTGGGAAATTACTGTATCTGGGGTTTTGCATCCTATGCTAGAAGAATGCTGAAAAGCATCAATTTGGGGCCAAACATGCATTGGATCTGCTATTTGTGGAAAAATCATGTTGTTTTGTTCTTGATTTTGAATCTTGTTCTGATCATTTTGTTGATTCTTGCTGAAATTAGGTTATCAAATTATGAGCTAGATTGGTGAAACACTAAGTTCACATTTAAGTTTCTTGAAATTTATTGCTGAGTATTTCTATGTTTTGATCCTATTGCAGACTGTGGAGCTGAAGGTTGGCATGTCATGCCAAGGCTGTGTGGGAGCTGTTAAGAGGGTTCTTGGAAAGTTGGATGGTTTGTCAACTTCTCTATACATCCATAGCTCTAATAAGATCATCATGTTTATGTATATGTTTTTTAGTCCAATACTTATTTGTGCTTGTTTCAAGAATCAATATCATCAACTCTTCTCTTTCTGATTTGGGTATTTTTTTTCTGCATCCATGATTTTTTAGTTAGTATGCAGTTTTTGTGCATTGAATGTTATGTTTCATTAAGCAGCTTATGTTCTCTTGCAAGTATGCTATTGAGAGATGAAGTGTTATTTGAACTCTGCAGGTGTTGAGTCATACGACATTGATCTCGAGCAGCAGAAGGTGACCGTGAAAGGCAATGTCCAGCCTGATGTAGTTCTCCAGACTGTTTCGAAGACTGGCAAGGCGACTGCCTTCTGGGAAGCTCCACCAGCGGAGGCGCCAGCTGCCAAGGCAGCAGAGGCCGAGGCGCCAGCAGCTGAGGCACCAGTTGCTGAGCCAGAGATAAAGCCTTCGGAGACTGTTGCTGCAGCATAAAATTGTAACTCTGCCTTACTAGATTCTTAAGTACTATATGGAAGCAAAGATATGGTCTGTTGTATTCGACATATGTAATCCCTAATAACTTCTTGCACGCTGCTTCTGCTTCACCGTGTAATGTGCTTTTCCTTCTTGTATCACAAGAGAGATGTTTATCTTTTATTTAAGAAATTGAAATAGTGGATTGGAGACAATGGTGATGGTGTTTTTATGGTATCAATTTGTGCTCTTCACCCTTCAACAGTTATTTTGATAAGGTGATCCTAATCAGCAATGCAGACGAAGCTTTTATAGCCTGGTCATGGCAGTTTTGCAGTGTTTCACTCTCAGGTACTCCCATCCTTGTGTCTGGATATCTGTTTCAGAGTTCACCTTACTCATCGACTAAGTATTCGGCGTCGTTGCTGTGCTGATTCTCTGTAGAGAAACTTAATCACCTGCCTAAAATGGAAGAGGTGGGATACCTCAGAGGCTATTTTATTTATAGGAGATTCATAGGACTTAGCTGTGTAGAAATTTTACCTTAACGTGCTCGAGTTTATCGCCACTGTTCTGCAGGAACGAGAAGAAGATGACGAGGCTCTCGTCTGTTGGCTGATACAGACTGAAAAAGGTACATCATCAGTATACTCTCTTGAAGATTACTGATATATATATATAGCTAGTTAGTCATCATATTGTTGCATCAAACATTGAGCTTTCCACGTTCTGCAACGAGCCCTCCAGCTACTAGACTCGTGCACCATCTGCTATGAAACTCGAATGGTGAAACGTTCCCTTTTTTTCCCGAACCAAAAACACATATCAATCCACCTGAATAATTGATCAAGTCTTGATCGCGTGCACTCAGCAAGATCAATGATCTCGATCAAGTCTTGATCTCCGGTATCTAAACCTAAACGAGGCATACACAGATGCCTCCGATCAATCTGTAAACAAAATCAGCAAACCAGAAATCCTTTCTTTCTGCTTCAGCCCAATACGTGAAATATTGTAACATAGCCCTATTAACGTGACAATTATTCCACATAAAAAGAAATTAAACATTTTTAATTGAACGAAATTTACTATTTATGCCATCATAGATTTGTTCTATTTAGTCTCATTGACATAAAAGTGTTATGCGATAGAATATTAATCGAAATCGCGAACAACACCAATTGATATTATAATTAGAAAAGAATAGTGGGCATCAATACATACTTAGAGCAAATCGCATGAAAAATATAAATTTGGGCCAAAAAAGTTCCATTTCATGAATGCAAAGATGGATCTCCATGAGTTCAAATTAAGAAGAATCAATAGTAGGTGAATGAATAATCAACAAGGCCAGTAGAAATATATATGATCAATGTCCAATAAAAAATAGTACTACTATTGTTTTAATTGATTCTCATTAGTTTGATTCTCTCCAAAGCACCATAGGCGTTGACTATAGCTAGCCGAAACACTTCTCTCGACCCGGACCATCTCCAGGACCGTATCCTCATTCCCATGCACCACTTCAAACTCACCCCACTTGTTCCACACCTCACGATCAAATCTCGGATCAGCAAACTGCGACGCATGCTTGTACAATGCACGACCACGATCAATCTCCCCGAGACTCTCCTCAAGTCGCGCGTATCTCAAACACATGACCTTCACATCCTCGTCCGCAAGCTCTGATCCGTTGATGGCTTGCTCGAAGATCACCCTAGTCTTTGTTATGCCATACATTTGAGCTGCCTTGATAATATATGTTGTGTACATTCCCAATTTCTCATTAGGTGGGACAGCTTTTGTGGCCTTGTCATACACCGCCATTATTCTATATGCAAGACCATAGTCTTCCTCCATCTTTGCATATTCAAGATACAGAGGCTTCACTAATTCTGCAGGAGCATCTACAATAGCCCGCTCGAATATATCTCGACCTCGTTCCATCTTAATTCCTCTATATTTCTCACCAAATTTGGATAGATATGCAACAAATTTGGAAATATAGGTCACCCAAATATCCTTCACATCTGGGTACTTGAAGATTGTCACACCTCTCTCATAAACTTTAAATGACTCTTCAATGTAGTTGTGTTCCTGGACAATGAATGAAACAATTAATAGAGTTAGTTATGTCTATATATATAGGTCTAGTTCACTAGTTGGCAAATACCCCTACTACTACTATAATTAGTACAGTACTACTAAGTAATTACTTGAAGAAGCTATGCATATTTTATGATGATTTGTGGATTTGTAAAGCGTCATTTGCACTGGTTCGTTTCCTTTATCCGTCACTATACATATGTAGAAAAAGCATTCAAATTCAATGAAATATTAAGAGAATTAATATCACATTAGTGGAGTACTACATTACTATAGAAACATGAGACCAAAACCAAAGAAGTTAGTTGGAAAAAATCCGTAAATTTGTTTATTTGCGACAACTTATGTGTGACATCAGATTACACATTATGTAGGGGTAATAAAAATCAGACATTTAATTACAGACCAAATTGGAAAGAGAGACATATCCATTTTATCTGTACACTAGACATTAGATTGGAATATTGTATTGCATATCAAATACTCCCTCCATCCCAGATAATTCGTTCCAGTTTTCCATTTAGGCCCGTCCCACATAATTCGTTCCATTTTACTTTTACCATTTTTGGTAGTGGATCTCATATTCCACTAACTCATTTCTACTCACTTTTCATTACAATTCTTAAAATCCGTGCCCGTTCAAAATGACCCGAATTATCCGGGACGGAGGGAGTAAGTGACTACGTCCCAAAATAAAGATCCTATTTGATTTATAAATTAGACATTAGAGATTAGACCAAATAATAAAGTCGACATTAGATTACAGACCAATTAAATTGGAGAATTGTTTGGAGAGAGATCCTCCCAAACATCTACTTTGTTATGGCTGGATTCTTAGCCTGGCCACACTCCGAGTCATTGGACCTCTCAACGAAAGCACCAATAAATAAGACAACTTATCTAAAAATACTAGCTTATTAAGAGAGATTGAGAGAGAGCTTCTCTAAATTTTACAATTACTAATGTGAAACATTAGAGTCCGTAAAAAAAATTGCAGTAGCTATAGAGTCATAAAATAATCAATTATAAGAACTAAAAAAGTAGTTACCGAGTCCCGTGGGAGTTGCAACGAAAAATCTCGAAGGGGGCGAGGGTCGAATGCCAAGGATCTACGAAAATGGAGTTGAGCAGGGCTAATGTGATGAACAAGATAGCATAATTAGAAGCCATCAATTCAAATCAAGGAAGCCTATTGTTTTAGCACTGAAAGCAGCCTCATTTTATTGAGGTGTTCACACTGTTCACTAAGGTGGCGTTCGGTTACCATGACTAATAACCATGAGACTATCCATCTAGAAATAAGTTGTGGGATTATTTTAGTTGGATGGAGGAGGCTATGACTAATTATCATGAGACTATTAGTGGAGGAGGTCAATCTTATGAACCAAACATAATACATATTTAATCATGAGATTTAGTCTTGCCAACTGAACACCTCCTAAGATAATAACGTTGTACTATCTGTCGCCTTTGCTATTGCTTAATTATTATCAGAAAATGTCACAGTATCCTCAAAAATTAATCGTCTATAACCCAGCTATTTGTATTTGTCAACCTTATTAACGATTTGTTCAGATTTTATGAATTCTCAGTTTTAAAATAAGTTTAATTTTTACAAGTTACTTATATAAATGCACTCATACAAACAAGTAAAGTGGGTTTGGATCAGGGACGAAGGCACACTGGGACCTGGGGAGCCCATAGGCCCCTCAACAATACGTATTATTATAGTATTAGTAGTATTATTTAGACATTAAATATCTGATAGAGTCTTAGCTTACTTGGTTTAAGAGTTGGTCTGTCAGCTTTGTGGCCTAAGTTTGAAACTCACTAACCTCTAATTTTTATTTCAATGTCAAAGGAGTATAATATAGTTATATTTTTAAATCTAATCTTTTTATTCTTATAAAATATTATTTGACAAATTTATTTATCATTTATTACACACCCTCTGCTCTTTCTTTCTTCTTATTTTTCTATATTTTTTGCAACTCCATATCGCTATGCTGTAGCATTTTTCGGCAAAACTAACATTGAAAAATATCGAAAATTTGGGCCCCCCAACGTAAAATTCCTGGTTTCGTCACTGGTTTGGATGGTTATTGGTTGTGCTCGAACGGTTATGAATTTATTTACAAGTCTAATCCCAAATGTCTTGACTTCTAGTAGCAATACGGTGTGTGCATATATATATATATAAGGGTAAATTGCCTAAAAAATTACAAATTTCGGGGAAAGTTTGGTTTTCCCACAAATTATAAAAGTTGCGCCTAAAATCACGAACTTTATCCGGTCGTGCAAATTTCTCAAACTATCCGACCCGGCGGCATATTTTCGTTAAAAACTTATCCCACGTGGCATGTCGAATGCATGACTTGGGCAAAATTTCTGGCTTAACCCTAAACTCAGGTAATATAACCTCTTTTTGGCTGATTTCAAAAGCGCAACCCCAATTCAATCGACGGAAAACGTAATCGACAAGGGTGAAATCGTCAACAAACGGTTTAGGGATGAAATCGGCGACGTGTAAAGAAGATTCAATAAAAAAAAGCATAAAACAACGTCGTTTTGTGCCCAATCAAAAATTTTACCAAGTCACGCCTCTGGCATGCCACGTGGGATAAGTTTTTAACGGAAATATGTCGTCAGATCGGTAGTTTGGAAATTTGCACGGTCCGATAAAGTTCGTGACTTTAGGTGCAACTTTTGTAGTTTGTGGGAAAAAACAAACTTTCCAAAAAGTTTGTGACTTTTTAGGCAATTTTCTCTTTATATAATATTGTAGAAAAGATAGAAACAACATAACTTTATAAAGATTTGTACCTCTATCAGTCTTGGCAGATGGCTCCTTCGTAGCATGTTTTATTAGGTTGAGTGTGATCTTGAATCTTCTTTGTCGTATCGCCATCTCTGCTGCTCACACCATATGGTAACAAGATGATCCACGTTACTGAAGTTGGCCTGCACAGCCTCTTCAAAAACTGCCCTGGCATTTGAGACATCTTCATTTGTCTCATATAGCCTTGCATATCCAACCCACTGTGGTTCCCCAATGGTTGGATCGACTATCCTTAGACCCTCCTGAATTGCCAAAATTTGTTCTGGCAAATCCCCTTGTTAAGTATGCCTCGACATTGCGAGGTTCTCCATCAGTTGGGTATTAATAAGTAGCTCTTCACTTATTGTGTACAACTTTCGTGATACACAATTCACAAATGCCAGGTCCTTGACATTTGTGAGTGGGCTCAGTATTTCATGCAACATGTCATCTGCAATAGATTCTAGTGTCATCAAACAATGCAATGCATTTTGTGCAAGTAAATTTAATCTCCATCACGTTACGGTCTCTTCTCAGCCAATCTCTTTCAAAGCTTCATCATATATGTGGCATTTGAGATATATAACGTCTCATTTCGTCGTTTTCATATGTCTGTAATTATAAGTTCTATTTTTTCATTCTATATATTAAATCATTATACTCACCTAATCAGGTTTCATTAAAAAAAATAATGCATAAAAGTGATACTCATGATCTACTAGTTTTTTGCACGTCTTTTTGCACGTCTAGTTTTTTTTTTCACGTCTAATTAAGTAAATGGTTAAATAAAACACAAATTTGATCTAATTTGTGTTTTTCATTCTATATAAATGCATCAGATCTACTAAATCATTATACTCACCTAATAAGGTTTCATTAAAAAAATAATGCATAAAAGTGATACTCATAATCTACTAGCTTTTTGCACATCTAAATTATGTAAATGGTTAAATAAAACACAAATTTGATCTAATTTGTGTTTTTCATTCTATATAAATGCACCAGATTCTACTAAATCATTATACTCATCTAATCAGGTTTCATTAAAAGAAATAATGCATAAAAGTGATACTCATGATCTACTAGCATTTTGCACGTCTAGCTTTTTGCACGTCTAATTTAGGTAAATGGTTAAGTAAAACACAAATTTGTGTTTTTCATACTAAATCATTATACTCACCTAATCAGGTTTTATTAAAAATAATAATGCATAAAAGTGATACTCATGATCTACTAGCTTTTTGCACGTCTAATTTAAGTAAATGATTAAATAAAATACAAATTTGATCTAATTTGTGTTTTTCATTCTATATAAATGCACCAGATCTACTAAATCACTATACTCACCTAATAAGGTTTCATTAAAAAAATAATGCATAAGTGATACTCATAATCTACTAGCTTTTTGCACATCTAAATTATGTAAATGGTTAAATAAAACACAAATTTGATCTAATTGGTGTTTTTCATTCTATATAAATGCACCAGATTCTACTAAATCATTATACTCACCTAATAAGGTTTCATTAAAAAAAATAATGCATAAAACTGATACTCATATCTACTAATTTTTTGCACGTCTAAGTCTAAATTATGTAAATGGTTAAATAAAATCCAAATTTGATCTAATTTATGAATGCACTAAATTATCGATATATGTCCATAATAATGTTTGAAGCCACACATATAAGTAAGGGAAATTGGTCTCTAAAACCATGAACTTTGCCTAAAATTTGGTATTTCCCATGAACTTTGAAATTGGTATATAATATCACGAACTTTGCATTTTGTTTGGTATTTCCCACGGCATGTCTATTACTATATTTGACTAACTTACGAGGCTTTTTCATCATACTTCACACAATTAAATCAACGTGATTTTCAACGTAACTTTTTATCCTACATGTTATGAACTTAAAAAGTGGTTCAAAATATTATAAAACATATCACGGTTGCCTACGTTAAATAAGATTTTGATGAAAATAACTTATTTGAGTGAGTTCGGGAAAGACCAAACAAAATGCAAAGTTCGTGATATTATATACCAATTTCAAAGTTTATGGGAAATACCAAATTTTAGGTAAAGTTCATGATTTTATAGACCAATTTCCCTATAAGTAACAACTAAATCATCAATTAAGACACGAGATTCTTGAAACTGAGACAATCTATAAAAAGACTAATGAAAAATCCTAAGGATGCGTTCGGTATCATAGAATTCAAGTCTTGGAATTGGAGCCTTCAATTCAAATTCTATTGTTCGGCAATACAAAAATATGTGGATTTGGAATTCGAATTCGAATTGGAATTCGAATTCCAGTTTCATGGATTAGTAAAAGAATTGTACTAAATCAATTCCATGAAAAATCGGGTTAATATTAAAAAAGACGCGGACCTTTTTTCGAGTCAATATGAAAACGGGTCACATATAAAACAGGAAAAAAAAAAAGAAAAGGCCCTAGCCGCTTTCTCTCTCCCTCTCTCTTCGCGTTCCCTGTTTTCTCTCCTCGATTCTTTTGGAAGAGATGTTGAATTATTCCGCAGGCATTTCGATACAACTGTGCCCTAGCCGCTTCTCTACGATTGATTGATGATAATCTGGTACTCAAATTTCTTACTTTGATGGAAAGCCAAAGTGAAATTCTAACTTTTTTTTGGTTCATCTTTTGAATTTAATCGGTTCTTTCAACAAATTTGTAGTTAATTTGTGTTTGATTTTACATGAGGGGCTTTGTATTCAGTATCCCAATTTAGTTAATTTTCACCAAAAAAATGCAGTTTATGCTGTGAGTAATATGTGAGAGGGGGAATGGTAACTGAATGAGTGTAGATGCAGGTTTAATTCATGTTAGTTTAATTCATGCTAGTTTAATCCATGCCATGAAGTGCTAAATTTCAATCACATTCCTAGAGTTACTGATGCAGGATAGATTGGATCATAACTCTAATGGCCTCTACCATAACGTACAAAAGATAAGTATTCAATGATACATGCCTGATTAAGATTATGTAAATTGTTAAATAAAACACAAACTATTATCAAATTTATTAATATATGTTAAATGCAACAAAAGAATCGATACATGATGTCCACAACAATATGTTCGAAGCCATACACATAATTGATAAATATATCATCAATTAGGACAGATTTTTGAAATTGAGACGACCCAAAGGAAAAAGAAAATGCTACCTATTGGTATAATAACCAGAAGAGAGATTCATCTTTGTTGGGGAAGACAAAGTGGAAGTCACCAATCCGACCACAGTTGAAGAGGTAGCCATTGTTGGTGCTACCATTTCTCTTTCTCACTGTGCGTGACTAACGACCCCAGCGATGACGTCGCGATTCGGGAGTCAGAGAGAGGTGTCGGGCAACGAGAATCAGCGGTGTAGGGATTCCAGATTGGATTTAGAAGAGAGAATTGAGGATTTGCCATTTTCAAAATGTAAATACTAGTAGTAATAAATTTTAGTAGTAATTAAAATCGGTTGTAAATACTAGTAGTAATAAATTTTAGTCCATGCTAAGGTAAGTGAGACATGTTAATTAGTGGTTAAATAAAGAAAGAAAAAAGTAAGGGAGAAAAAAAATAGTAAGTAAGAGATTATTGTTAATTAGTGCCGCATCAACATTCAACATGCTAATTAGTTGTCAATATATCAATCTTTTTGGTATTTTACGTATTTGGCTTATTAATGTACTTATCTTTTAATACTCATAAATAAAATAAAACAGAATACACAATATAAAGAAAACCGAAAATCCCCTCTCATAAAATAAACTACTACTCCATAAAACACAATACACAACATAGAGTAATATACACAATATAAAGAAAACCAAAGAGTAAAATATCTAAATTAAAATAAAAAACCCATTATTATAAAATTTAAAACATTAAAAGCCCAACATAGAGTAATAATAGTTTTTGCCATGAATGAGTTTCCCACATTGGGCCTTTGATAGGAAGCCCACTAAGCAGAGAAAATAAACACCTTCACACACTAATTCACCACTCATCTCATCTCTCCCACTTAACACGACGCTCTTTGCGCGCGAAATAACTGTCAACGCCGCTCCTACTGCCCGCCGCATCTCCCATCCGCATGCGGCGGCTTATACTCCTTTTCGCTCTTCCAATCCACCATTGATATAGAAATTCAAGCTTGGATCTCTAAAGTCCAAACCCAATTATTGTGAAAATAAGGTTGGGGATCCTTCTGATTTTCCAGCACCCTATAGTTGAATTGTGTCTCAAGTAGAGAATTTCATCCTAGGTTGAGCAATTGAAAAGCATGAGTTTGGGATTTTGTTTTTTATTTTCATAAATAAGCATGAATTTGTGCTAATTGGTGTGATTTGTCATGAATGGGCGCTCTCAGCTCGACGAGCGCCATCCTCTCGGCTCGACGTGCGCCATCGGTCCCCCACCAAGTCTCCGGTGAGCCTTGGGAGCAAAGCTTTCAGTCAACAGGCCACGTTTTCGCCGCGATTCGGGAGTTCCACTGTCGGCAGCGGTTCCTCGTTGAATAATTGGAGAACGGTGAGTACAATGCCAAGTAATAGTTGTGCAATTTATTGAATTTAGTGTGCCCTGTATGTGTTGGCTCTAAAACGCGGTGTCGCTGTCTGGGATTTAAGCTAGGGTTCTACAATTCTATTGTGGGGCCTACAAATTCTAGTGAATTTTAGTCTGCCCAGATCAATTTGCCTCCATAAATTTTCTCATTTCATTATTATGTGTTTTTGCTGAATAGTATGATTTTGTGGGATTATACCTGAGATTCATGACATACTGCTATTTTTTAGTCTGTCAATTCAGTGGCACTAATAGATTTGCCGGAATCTTCCTCATTGATATTTGATATATACAGTTTCTATACATATGAATCATTATTTTTTACAATTGATGTCTAGATGTTTAAGTTTCTTTCTTCTTTAACTAGATTTGTAAGATTATCTAAGTGATTGTACTATAAGAACCCCTAAAGGTTACTGAATTCCCTAATTTAACAGACATTATGCTACTGAAATAAGGAGAAGAGACAGAATTGCATAAATGTTTATGTGACTATGTGAGTTCTTTAACCATGGGAAAACTAATGAACTAGTAGCCCTCACAAATAATGTCACCGATGAGTGATGGCAATGACTCAAGAATGAAATTAGGTTGTTTCCTGTTTGTAATTGAGTTGTTTTGTGCAGGATATATTGTGATGGCTGATGATTTCGATCCATTTGATGATATCTTTGGTAATGAGCCAGTGAAGAATGGTAAGATTTTGGATCTCCTGTTTCAAAATGTGTCTTGTTATGCAATGTTATTGATGATGTTGCATGCCTAAGCAGCTAGGGCAGCAGGAAAGTTTCGGCCCAAGCCAAAGGTCCGACCACAGAAGAAGGTCTCAGCAAAAAGTTCGGTTGCTTCCTCACAGGCAGTCCAAACTGTTCATTCTGCACCACATGACTCAAGTGAACCTATCCACACTGTGAAGCCGCTGGAGCAAAGTTAGTAATTTCATGGTTGTTTGCACATTAGTTATTTTGATGACAAATCTTTTTTTGAACAGTACCAAAAGTTATCTGCCTTTCAATTGTTTATCAAAAACATAGATGGATACTATTACGATTTCGGTTTTGAATCTTCTGCCTAATGACAACACAATGGCATGCCAAATCATTATTTTGTTAGCGAGTTGAGTCATTCTATTAAGAATGTAGAGCAATTAGAGAACGGTCAGCATTTATTGGTTGAGTTTAACAATATTTAATCACCTAAAAATTTGTTTGAAGAGTAGCAAATGAATCATGTTGTGCAGTTTTATGTTTAAGGATAGATTGATATTCAAGTATTGATTTTTCTTATATGTGATTTCAGGTTCAGATGTTGTGCCAAATGACAAGCCCGACTTTCATGCTGTGTCAGTAGAAGAGGTGAGTACTTTAGTTCTATTTCAGGATCATTCTCTTAGTCCGCTGATGCAAATATTTCCTTCTCTCAGAATCCTGATGTATTAATTGGGTCTGAAGCTTATACTGATTCTCTTCATCACACTGATATCGGTAAGAGAATACTCTATAGTGTGATTGCCCTCTATTTACCAGTTATTTTTTCCCTAAGCTCATCTTAGCTATCAATTTGGCTACTAATACCAGCTACTTTACTTTACCTCACAGGATGCACCATCCCTTCTTCAAAGGAAGTTGCTTCTAATTCCCCCAACGATGAGAATATAGGAGGAAGGGTAGGGACTCAGGTTTTTTCATCCATTGACGACTCTACAAATACATGTAAGATGGCTGAGGTTACTAAAGATTCTGACCTGGCATCAAGAGTAGATGCCTTAGGCGCTGGTGAGCCTATATTTTTAAGTGCTGATGCATATAATTACATGAATATTACTTGATAGATACACTTGCTCTACGCATTTGTGACAATTGCCTGTTGGATTGTTGAACGATGATGATATTCCTGGCTAGAACGTTTCCAATTAAATCGTTCTTTTACGATTGGTGCCTAGATATTATCTTCTTTCTTAGTATTTAACTAGTGTTCTAAGATTAATTAAGTGATTATACTTTAGGAACTCCTTAAGGTTACTGAATGCCCTAATTTAACAGTAAGTATGCTACTGAAATAAGGAGAAGAGATAGAATTGCATAAATGTGATTATGTGAGTTCTTTAATCATAGGAAAACTAATGAACTTGTAACCCTCACATATAGTGTCACTGATGGCAATGGCTCAAGAATGAAATTAGGTTGTTTCCTGTTTGTAATTAAGAAATTGTTTTATGCAGGACATGTTGCCACGGCTGATGCTTTCGATCCATTTGATGATATCTTTGATAATGAACCAGTAAAGAATGGTAAGACGGCTGGGGGTTTTTGAGTTCCTGTCTCAAAATGTGTTTTGTTATGCAATGTCATTAATGATGTTGCATGCCTAAGCAGCTAGGGTAGCAGGAAAGTTTCGTCCGAAGCCAAAGTTCCAACCACAGAAGGTCTCAGCAAAAAGTTTGGTTGCTTCCTCAAATGAAGTTCAATCAGTTAATTCTGCACCACATGACTCAAGTGAACCTATTGTTAAGCCGCTGGAGCAAAGTTAGTATTTTCATGGTTGTTTGCACAGTAGTTATTTTGGTTACATATCTTATTTTAACAGTACCAAAAGTTATTTGCCTTTCAATTATTTTATCTTATTTTCAACAGTACCAAAAGTTATTTTCCCTTATCAATTATTTTATTGGAAAGATAGATGGACATATTAACAGAAAACTCTATAGCTTGATTGCCCTTTATTTGTCCAGTTAATGTTTCCCTAAGCTCATCTTAGCTATCAATTCGGCCTACTAATACCAGTTACTTAATTTACCTCACACAGAATGCACCATCCCTTCTTCAAAGGAAGTAGCTTCTAATGCCCCAAAAACTGAGAATATAGGAGGAAGGGAAGGGACTCAAGTTTCTTCATCCATTGACGACTCTACAAATACCTTTTATGTGGCTGATGCTACTAAAGAGTCTGATCAGGCAGCAGAAGCAGATGCCTTAGGTGCTGGTGAGCCTCTAGTTTCAAGTGCTGATGTATATAATGACATGGATGGCAGACGGGTAATAGAGGTAAAGGGCCAGTATTTATGTGTTTGTGTTGTTTCTCAACCATCGACTTAAACATGCATTCACTGAGTTTGAGCTCCAATTATCAATTTCAGGAGATGGATGTCATGGATTCTGTAATGCCAGACTTAAACTCACTTCAACAAGATTCTGCAGAAAATAATTCGATTCCTACATCTCAAAACGGCGATGCTGTTGATCTTTCATCTCCGGGATTCACTGATACTTTTCCCACCAAATCAACATCTGAACTTCCTTTGGATGAAGAGTCTATAAATCTGATGGAGGTGCCTCAATCAGACTCGTGTATCCATGTGGAGGATTTGCCTGAAGTTCCCTCTAAACTAGTAAGTTATTTGTTCTATAAGTTGTTCTGCTTGAACAGTTATTTGCAGCTTAACTTATGTTGTGTTTTCCATGCTATTAGGCTTCTCGTCGAGCAAAGACCGGAAAGCATAAACCCAGTGCTGCATCAGGTAAGCAGCAAGCTTCAACATTAAGTGAGGAGACTGGAGCAGCTGGTAGATCAGTACGCTCAAAGAAAAGGGATACGAGTGTTGGTAAATTAGTGGACGAGGAAGGAGATGAAACCCTTGCCAGTGGGCAACTCTCTGAAGAGCATCCTTTCAGTTCTGCAATAGATGAACAAAACATAAATAGTGAGCAACCTCAAGTGGAAAATGGATCACAAAAGAAAAACTCGAAGCGGAAATTGAAGAAAACTGAGAATGACAAAGAAAAACCGCCTAGAAAGAGCAAGAAGGCAAAAGAGGCACCAGAACAGGAGACATGCACAAAGCCGAAAAAGTTCTCTCACTCCACTCGGCGGAGACGAATTTGTAAGTTGTCTGGTACTGATCTGTATTTAGTTTGATTCCGGATTAATATATTGACGAGAAACATTTCAATGTAGTGGATAAGAATTTGCTCAACATTCCTGAAGAAGAATTTAACCCTAGAGAGCTGTCTTTTAGGAATTTGATTCTCCTTGCAGAGTACAAAGAGAAGCAGATGGTATGTGCAGTATGCATTAAATTCGTTTTATCGATAGTCTAAATATTGCAACTACTAATGGATGTAAAATCTTTGTAATTTCAAGTTTTCGTTGTTACTTCTCCAGTTTTTATTGATACAGCCATTTGATCATTCAAATTATGCAGAAAACAACGGGACAGGCAGCAGCACCTGCAACACACCAGAGGTAGTATCATCTCTTTGGTTACAGTAAAATATAGTCATGTTAGAAATGGTGAATTTTGGCATGCCTGAGTGAGTGAGAATGTCTAGTTTAATCATTTGAATTATGCTAGAAATATAGAATTACTTTTTGCAATATAATGTCTTATGTTATGTGGACGCAACATAAGGTTCGGGGTGTTTTGTTGCTTTTGCAGTACTCGTAATTCTGATTACAATTATGATCCATCTACTGGATTGTACAATAACGATGAAGAAGACGGAGCTCAAGTAGACACCACAGAATACTTCAATTATCAGTCTAGAATGGAAAAAACACCCAGAGTAAGATGGACAAAACAGGATACTGAACTATTCTATGAGGTACATTTCCTTCTTACACATATATTAGAAATGGGTCACTCACCCCTTAAAAAGCCTCATAAGGGGGAGGGTTATCCACACTTATATAGATTAGATTGGATCATCACCAAGTCGACGTGGGACAGAATTTAGAGAATTTAACAACATAAATGGACTAGAATGACAAAGTTTTGCGTCTGCTTCATAATGCGGATTATAAACAAAGGAATAAAACTCATTATTCTCCCCGTGAACCGAATCAAGTCCCTACCGAGTCTTAATCTTTTGTTTCTAATCTATTTGACAGGCTGTGCAGCAGTTTGGGACCGACTTTTCTATGATAGCACAGCTTTTTCCTGGTCGTACCCGGGAACAGATAAGGAACAAGTACAAGAAAGAAGAACGACAGTACCCACTGAGGCTTCGTGAAGCCTTTACTAACCGCAGCAAAGGTGAGCTTCCATTAACTCTACTTAATTCGGGAAGATCAGTACTGTATGTTTGAAGTAAAGATACTTGTTCGATATCTCTATAATATGTCTAAATGTCGGTATATCGCCATCGTGCAGATCTGTCCCATTTCGGAAAGGTGATAGAAAACTTAAATAAAATAAGGGAGCAAGAAGAGTTGGAAGATTGCACGAGCACCGAAGGGGTCCCGGATGAGGGTGTGTCAAATGCTGATGTATGTTTGCTGTTATACCAATTCACATCATCTGTACCTAACCTTTCCTATTGTTGTTAATGAAAATTCTCTTATATACCTTTGTCGCTCACCGTGAAGGATGATGGAGGAAAGCACGAGGATGGTAAGAAAGAGGAGAATGAGGACGCAGCCACGGACACAGCTGAGGTTCAGAGCGCTGCAAAGCCGGAGACACAGGAGGAGGAGGAGGAGGAGGATGAGGAAGATGAACTATCGAGATATAGCCAAATTATGGGTGAGATGAAATTCCTGTAAATCAATTATTTTTTGTATTCCATTAGAGTCGATCTTGGTACTTAGAGGATATAATATGGTCTCGAAACCACTCGGCCAAATAGGGCAAAGGGTTTATTTATAAAACCACTAGTTTGAATATTTAGAGTTCCAACAAATGAATAAGATTATTTCTGTCATATTCCTACTTAATTGAAACTCTAACTATGTCTATCATTTAAAATCATTTAGTTTAAGATTATTGTGAACTAAAGTTTAATCTCATTTGAAAACCACACTAACTTTAACAAAGCGAATCATTCGCTTTTATTGGGTAGTCTCAATGAAGAAAACTAGGAGTATCTGCTTTATCAAAGCAACTAACTCTATTAGTCTGCCATTAGATATTCTTACTCTAATTTCGCATTGGGTTTTATGAAATGTAAATGAAAATCAAAATTCATTTATAAAAATAGTAAAAATAAAATAAGATATTTTAAAGTGAACCAACAAAAAAGGGATTTATAGTGAAATAGTATAATACTAGGAAAATTGATATGGTTTTACTGAATAGTAATTTAAGAACAAACAAAATTGACGAATGATTCCATAAACGAAATCCAATTGTGCAATAGGTAAGAATAATCCATATGAATGATTCCATAAACGAAATGGGGATTATGAGAAGCAAAATTGGCAAAGAAAAGGCCCAAGCAGGGTAAAACAGAGTATCCTTTGTTTGAACACGGGAAGTCTAAGAACAGTAAGATCAAGCTGAGCCGTGCCATTAAACATGACGTTTATCAAGCTGAAAAACTGTGCTCCGCAAAACTTCCCCCCATCAGCTAGCTGGCCAGATTTCATCTCCGTTCTGAAGAACACTGTGAAGGTAATTTTACGGGGCACTGTTTTTCAGCTTGATCAACGTCATGTTTAATGGCACGTATGAGCTTGCTCTTACTGTTCTTTGACTTCCAGTGTTCTTCGAACAAAGGGATGCTCTGTTTGACCGTGCATGGCTCATTTCCAACCTACACAAACAAGAATCAGAGTTTCAATATGTCAGTCAAAAAATGAGAAACATCTCATTATCATAATCAACCTTTAAGTATACTATCAGTCTATCATAGTCACATCCATGACATGAACCATCTGTCTCATGTACTTGAGTGTTTTTTGAATTGTAGAATTCATGTAAGAAAGATTTATTATTGCTTTTAAAACAGAAACAGTAGAATTTGAAACACAAACAGGTGTAGTATTTGGGATGGGAAACACCTCAATATTTATTTTCAGATTCAGCCACTCTGATTATTCAATTATCAATAATTTAGTCTTCAACAACACCTATATTGTAAGGGCTTCCTGCAGTTTTCAAAAAATATTAGAAGTCGAAAAGATACAAAACTCATTTTGGGTAAGGACTTAAGCCCTACCTTCTTCTTCAGTGTGTTAGCCCCTGGATCCAACAATATATATGGATCAGAAAAAAAATGACTGTCCCAACAGTAATTTTAGTCTGCTTTCCTTATCAATAAAATTAAAATTTTGCAATTGAAGGATAAAAACTACTTCAAAAGCAAAATTAACTTATGTGTAATGCAAAATATAGACTTTTGTGAATAAAACAATATAAGATTATTAATAATAAGAATTTAGGAAATAATATTATATCCACATAAAGATTGGTAATATCCAAACTTACCTTGTGATGATGTAATTACGTGTGGAAAAATTGGATTTACTGATAATAAAAAAATATAGTGTTAATATAATGATTATATGCGCGAATTAAGTATAATAAATTGTGAAATTGCCATAAACGAAAATATTACTATTACTTAAAAATAATATTGCGTGAGGAAGATGATCAAAGTATAATTAAGTGCATAAGTAGAGAACAAATCTCAGTCATTAGATCAAAACGATGTAGTTCACTATATGGGTGTTTTAGTTCACAATTTGAATTTGAAAACAACGACTGAACCAAAACACCATTATGGCGAAGTATTTACTCCGTAAAGTAATGAACTAAATCACTCTTATAATGAACTAAATTCGTGTTCTCTAGTTATTCATTTAAGTAGTGGTTTCCCTAGATCACTACTCGTAACGAATAATATTGGTACTATTACTTTCCTACTTATATAACGAATAATAGTACTACCACTACTACCATAATTTTATATAGGCTATATAACTGTAATCTATTTCAACCATAGTATTATGCCTGGTCCAAGATTTTAAACATTAGTATTATACCCGGTGACAATAAGAGTGACAGTTATTGTGAAAATCCCGTAAAGCAGTTTGATGCCGATTTGCAAAGAACTGTATCCCTTGGAAGAGGACTACCTCTACGAAGAAGAGGTACTCCGAAACCCTTACAGCTTGAAATGGTGGTGCCGTTATCTCAATGCCGTGCCACCGTGCCATCATTTACGAGCGAGCTCTGAGAGCCTTGCCCGGAAGCTACAAGCTGTGGCACGCCTATCTCCGTGAGTGCCTCGCCATTGCGAGGGATTTACCGATCACCCACTCGCGGTATGCGACGCTCAACAACACCTTCGAGCGAGCCCTCGTCACGATGCACAAGATGGATCATCTTCTTGCAGTCAGAAGTTGATCACTCGCACGCGCCGCACCTTCGACCGTGCATTGCGCGCGCAGGAGCTGGTCCCGTTGAAGACTTCTCTCGCGGTGTATGATAGGTTCTTGAAGTATGACCCGAGTTTCACCGAGGATTACATCGACTTCTTGATCGATTCGGAGCTGTGGAAGGAGGCTGCGGAGAGGCTGGCCGAGGTGTTGAATGGTGATGATCAACAAAAGGGAAGACGGGGCATGTGATGTGGTTGGACTTGTGTGATTTGCTGGTTCGCCACTCGGATGAGATAACCGGATTGGATGGTGATGCTGTCATCAGAGGAGGGATTCGGAAATTCAGAGATGAAGTTGGGAATCTATGGATTTATTTGGCTGACTATTACATTAAAAGAGGCCTTCTTGAAAAGGCAAGAGATGTGTTTGAGGAAGGGATGGTGGCAGTAAACACGGTGAGGGATTTCAGCGTCGTGTTTGATGCGTATTCGCAGTTTGAGGAGACTTTGTTGTCTATCAAATTGAAAAATATGGATGATGATGATGATGAACAAGGGTTTTGGTTCAAGGATGAAAATGATGTGGATATGCTGCTGGAGAGATATGGACATCTGATTCACAGGAGCTCGGAGTTAGTTAACAATGTTCAACTGAGGCAGAACCCTCACAATGTGAGAGCGTGGCATAAGAGAGTGAGGATTTTCCAAGGGAATCCGACGAAACAGATTTTGACTTACGCAGAAGCTGTGAGGACAGTTGACCCCTTCAAAGCTGTGGGGAAACCCCACACTCTGTGGGTTGCATTTGCTAAACTGTATGAGACTCATGGAGATGTCTCCAATGCCCGCGCCATCTTTGATAAGGCTGTGCAGGTTGATTACAGTGCTGTTGATCATCTTGCTAACGTTTGGTGTGAATGGGCGGAGATGGAGCTCAGACACAAAAAATTCAAAACCGCACACAACCTCATGAAACGTGCTACTTACGAACCATCTGCCCACATCAAGTGGAGAGGTACAATTTTTTCTCATCATCCATGTTAATTTAGTTATACAATAACTAAATTTTTTAATGCTAATTGCGCTTCCTTTTTGTACATATAGTGACGGATAAAGGAAACGAACCAGTGCAAATGAAGCTTTACAAATGCCTCAAGGTTTGGACATTTTATGTTGATTTGGAGGAAAACTTAGGGACCTTGGAGTCGACTCGTGCAGTCTACGATAGAATAATCGATCTAAGGCTAGCTACTCCACAAATCATCATAAATTATGCAGAGCTTCTTCAAGTAAGTAGTACTTAGTAATTACTAATTATAGTAGTAGGAGTATTTGTCTAGTACATATATAACTAACTCTATTAATTGTTTCATTCATTGTCCAGGAACACAACTACATTGAAGAGTCATTTAAAGTTTATGAGAGAGGTGTGACAATCTTCAAGTACCCAGATGTGAAGGATATTTGGGTGACCTATATTTCCAAATTTGTTGCATATCTATCCAAATTTGGTGAGAAATATAGAGGAATTAAGATGGAACGAGGTCGAGATATATTCGAGCGGGCTATTGTAGATGCTCCTGCAGAATTAGTGAAGCCTCTGTATCTTGAATATGCAAAGATGGAGGAAGACTATGGTCTTGCATATAGAATAATGGCGGTGTATGACAAGGCCACAAAAGCTGTCCCACCTAATGAGAAATTGGGAATGTACACAACATATATTATCAAGGCAGCTCAAATGTATGGCATAACAAAGACTAGGGTGATCTTCGAGCAAGCCATCAACGGATCAGAGCTTGCGGACGAGGATGTGAAGGTCATGTGTTTGAGATACGCGCGACTTGAGGAGAGTCTCGGGGAGATTGATCGTGGTCGTGCATTGTACAAGCATGCGTCGCAGTTTGCTGATCCGAGATTTGATCGTGAGGTGTGGAACAAGTGGGGTGAGTTTGAAGTGGTGCATGGGAATGAGGATACGGTCCTGGAGATGGTCCGGGTCGAGAGAAGTGTTTCGGCTAGCTATATCCGGGGAATCAAACTAATGAGAATCAATTAATACACAAAAAAATAAAAACAATAGTAGTACTCCATTCATTACATAAAAGTTGTCTCACTTTCCTTTTTGCTTTTGCTTTATGAATATCATAATAGTTATATTCCAACTTGGTTGTTTTTGCATTATGATTAAATGAAAAGGCAGCGATAAGATATTTGTGTTGAGGGCTTTTTTTGTTGTATACGACATTTGCTTATATGTAGTGCTGAATTGTGTGTCCTATTTTTATGTAAAGTTGTTTAGATTTAATTCCTATTTTTATGGAAAGTTGTTTAGATTCCTATTTTTATGTAATTCAATTTAGTAGTCTATAATCATTTACATTTTTCAGCAATAAAAGTGTCAAGTTAAGATGGCGTCGCCGGGTGCCGGTGAAGAGAAGGGTGCTGCTTTGGTGAGGTCCCTAAGCCTTGGATCTTCCAGCAGGCGGATCAAGTTCGCCTCTGTGAGCTCGAATAGCTGGGCTTCGGCTAGTGCGAGGGAGGTTTTTACTGCCCCAAAGCAGGATGCCTTCCAGAGAATTGGGAGGGAGTATGATGATCAGGATGAACTTATGTGGGCAGCCATTGGTGGGAGACGAGATGTAAAGGGGGATATCCGGTGGACAGGAGAAACGACTCACAACTGGTAAAACATCGGGGTTCTTCTTCTTGTTTAGAGCTATGGATTTCCCTCTATATTGAATTATGTTATTTTGGGGTGATGTAGGTGAGTTTTTGGTCGGGCCAGCGAAAGTTTTCTACATGGACGAGATCTCAACCGGTCTTGACAACTCAACGACGTTCCAAATTATCAAGTACATGAGACAGATGGTTCATGTCATGGATGTGACTATGATAATTTCCCTCCTCCAACTAGACATTTGAGCTCTTTGATGACATTATCCTGCTTTCAGAAGGGCAGGTCGTCTACCAAGGCCATCGCGAGAACATCCTCGAGTTCTTTGAGAGCGTTGGAAGCAGGCTAATGTCATCAAAGCAGGATTATGTCATCAAAGAGCTCAAATGTCTCTGGTGCAGGCTGAAGGAGGGAAATTATCATAGTCACATCCATGACATGAACCATGTGTTTCATGTACTTGATAATTTGGAACGTTGTTGAGCTATCAAGACCGGTTGAGATCTCGTCCATGTAGAAAACTTTCGCTCCCGACCAAAAACTCACCTACATCACCCCAAAATAACATAATTCAATATAGAGGGAAATCCATAGCTCTAAAACAAGAAGAAGAACCCGATGTTTTACCAGTTGTGAGTCGTTTCTCCTGTCCACCGGTATCCCCTTTTCATCTCGTCTCCCACCAATGGCTGCCCACATAAGCTCATCCTGATCATCATACTCCCTCCCAATTCTCTGGAAGACATCCTGCTCCGGGGTAGTAAAACCTCCCTCGCACTAGCCGAAGCCCAGCTATTCGAGCTCATAGAGGCGAACCTGATCCGCCTGCTGGAAGATCCAAGGCTCAGGGACCTCACCAAAGTAGCACCCTTCTCTTCACAAGCGCGCAGCGATGCCATATTAACTTGACACTTTTATTACTGAAAATGTAAATATTTATAGACTACTAAATTGAATTACATAAAAATAGGAATCTAAACAACTTTCCACCAAAATAGGAACTGAATTTAAACAACTTTACGTAAAAATAGGACACACAATTCAGACACTTTTATTACTAGAAAATGTAAATATTTATAGACTACTAAATTGAATTACATAAAAATAGGAATCTCAACAACTTTCCACCAAAATAGGAACTGAATTTAAACAACTTTACATAAAAATAGGACCCACAATTCAACACTACATATAAGCAAATGTCGTATAGACGTATACAACAAAAAAAGCCCTCAGCATCAAATAATTTATCACTACTTAAGAAGATGGTCTATATTGGTTGAGTTTATAGTTATACCATATTTGATTTAATTTGATTTAATAATTTAGACAAGATTGAATTTTTTCAGCTTGTCACTTAAGCTCGAAACAATGTCATAACAACAATTCTTTACTTAAGAATCTTGGTCTTTCCCATACGACAAATGGTTTACGCGGGTCAACTCAATCTCGAATAATTTGAATACAACTTAATCTTAAGCAACCGAATGCTTTCGAATAAATGGCTTTGCACGTTTAAAAACTTAAATGCCCAAATAAAGTTAAATCGGTGCTCAACCCCAAAAAAAATGACAAAGACAACCATTTGAATCGTACTTAAAAATACCACAGCTGAGTGTAGTTTCTCTAAACACACACCATTTTCCTAAAATATTCATTGGTATCCTCGTGTAGTTTCTCTAAACACACAACATTTTTCTAAAATGTTCATTAATTTGCTACAATTCACTGCATAAAAAGGGAGGTGGAATACAAAGAGAACAAAATATTTTTCTAGTTATAGTACTCCTATTATACAATCTTCAAACATCACAACATGGAAAAAAAAGGTAAAGATATTAAAATAACATCAAAACCAATGAATGGTAAAATATCATTTACTAACAAACACAACCAACCACACAGATCGCAGCCTTTTAAACTCGCCAACGATTTTTAAAGTCTTATTACATATCAATCTAAACCAAATGAAACAAGTGACTCTACATACACAGTTCATAGCCATCTTCTTCACTATAATACCAGAAAATGCGTTCAATCTATAGAAATAGATTCCAATGAGTTTTTTGTTGTTACAATCAAAATGGATCAATAAGTTGTTTCATTTGCTATAATGATTTCAAGATTATATATACTACTCCACTTAAGAGGCTAAAAAGAGAGAAAAAATTAAAAAAGTCAGAAGGGATAATTTTGCTTGTGCTGTATTTATATGTTTCTGCATCCATCCACTCAGTCACGTTGCTCCTGTCCTGTAGCTCTGGAAACAAGTTCTTGCTCAATCTGTAAAGGATATGACATGGAAAGTTCATCACTTGATCATATAAACATCACTATCACACAATAAACAACCACAAAATTTTGATTAATAACACCTTGACGATATTGCTCAACTGGTCATTCAAACTGTTGTATTCATCTTTCATAAGACTTATTGCCTGCACACATCTGTTAAACTGAAATCATGAGAAACAATGCTTGATGAAATAATTGAGGAACAAATTGTGTTTGAAAACGGTGAAAAGGGACCTAAAATGTCGAAAATCAGAGATCCTTAAGCAGATCATTAATGAACTGAACTTCATTTATATGCATAACAACACCTAACCATATATGTGTCAAAACCATCTTACCCTTCTTTGGATTTGTTATCAATAGCATAACGTAAACTGGAACACGTAGCTGTAATTCGACAAGCACCAATGCTGCAAAGAAAACAACATCAGCTTCAATAGCTAGAATCTTTAGAAGTAGCTAGTAGTTCTCTCAAACATATTTCGTAATCTCATTGTACGTTCAAAGAAAGATACGCTTCATACCACGCAGAGCTTCCTTTAAGCTTGATATAATATGAATAGATTTGATTGAAGTCCACAACTTCTTGAGACCTAATTACAAGCAAGGAAAACAGAATTTCATACCAAAAAACACAAACTAAAATCAAAACAAACAATATATGTCTTAGGGAGAACATACATTGCCTTTTCCATCTCATTCACTGCTGATTCAACATCACTGAGAAAAATGAGAATCAGGTCCAAGAAAAACGACACACCGTTGTCCTCTTTCAACGAATGGCATTCTCGAAAATGGTGATCGACAAATTTCTACGAATAAATAAGTCATGATCAGATTATAGAAGAACAAAAACAGAAAAAAAAAATCTTTAAATCTTACACATCTATTGTATCTAGAACATGACAGAGAACTAACTAAACAAATCTATGACGTGTTTTAACAAAAAAGGCAAAAAATTCCTCTTACATAAATTTATTTAGTATTATTATTTGTCAATTTCAATTACTCAAACCCTTGAGATTGAAAACTCAACGCAGCAATTCAATTCAATCAGCCTTCAATTCCAAACAAAACACAAACAAAAAGATGGAACTAAATTAAGTAGATTTACAAAAAAAAACAAATTTACTTGTTTTTCGAGTTCATGAATGCTATCAATCAGCAATTTGTCGAGTGCTTCTGTTTCCATGCCCTTGAAATCCATACTTCTAGGAAGAAAAACCGCGCACAAACACACATATTTAGGTGAAAAAACAATCAGTGCATGTGCATACATATATACACAAATATAGAGACATGCATGAATCTGAGAGAAGAATTGATGTGATTTTGCACTCACTTTTTTCGCTTCGCTAAATTCTGATGAAATTTTTTTTCAGATTTTGCGGCAAGATTTATGATTCCTACACAAGGTATGTTTTAAATATCCAATTTATTTTAGGTAAATAAAATTAGGGATAGTTGTCATAATGCACAGAGTTTTGTCAAATTCTACTAATCAAGTACTACCATGAAATTTTAAACTATAATTAAAATCACTAAGTTTTATTTTTTTAATTTTTTTTTTGCAATTTTTAATAAATTTTCCTGATGCTTACGTGTACTATAATTTTAATGAGACAATGTATACGTCGTAGTGATTTCGTACGAAGTTTTTTGGGGTCCGTACCGTTTTCTTCCTTTAGATCTGAAATATTTCCAATTTTTCAAAAAAATTAACAAATTTAAACATTGTGAAAAGATGAATATGAGAGCTCTATGATCAATTAACCATCCACAAAGCAAGTGTAATTTAAATTAATTTATATTTAAATAAATTATGCATTATTTTGTTTGATTTGTGTATGATGCACATGACGTAAATATTAAATTAAAGTTAGATTATAATTAATAATATCCTTTATTAGTTTAAATTTTCGTTTTCCTTTGTTCTAATTAATTTGTCTGGATTGTGTACAGGCAACATAGATATTTGGCCATGAAGATAATATGCCTGATTACATTGTCTGTCCAAATTTATTAATGTTTGAATTGCATGTTTTGTTTCATGGGGTGTCCCTTAATTAATTATATCAATTGAATAAAATTAATTATTCAAACTGCATGCATCATTATAGTGAATTTTGTACAAATATGATTTACAACAAATTAATTATGCAGCTTTACTGTACACAATTTTGAGAATTAGCAATAAGTAATTGAAAGCACAATACACTAAGTCACTAACCATAAAAAAATAAAATTTTCCTATAAGAAATAAATAAAAATTTACTTACCATCCAATCTCAAAATAATATTTTTCAGGCTTTAAATCACAAAAAATTAGTACATAATCTCAGTAAAATATTCCATGTTTTAAAACATCCAAACGCCAATTCAAATGCATGGAACCTAAATAACCAAAAAACATAAAGATATTATTGTGTTGCTTTAATAAATGTTTCACTTTGTTTTACTCTACAAAGTCTGCAGCATGGGACCATATCCTAATGTAAAGACCTACTACAAGATCTTCTAAGTAGATTTAAACTATTTCTTGATACATAATGTAAGAATGATTTCAATCTTTAACATAATTAATAACAACATTTCACTTAGAAAATTCAATTCAAACCAATAGTATATAAAGTAGCAAGAAGTACTAACGGAATGATATCTTCGTCTAACATTTTCGTCGGCTTCCGTTGCCAGGTTACGTGAAGGTCGCCACCAGGACAAAAATAGCCAATCCTCTTTATCCACCACCTCAGCCGCAAAATAGCACCCTCTTTAGCCCTTCAGCTCCACATGGTACATGGTGCCGATGTCGTCGTTCCCTAGCCGCTTCATGGAGTTGAATTCATCGCACGAGCATCATATTTCTTGAAAAGTACCAGCGTTCGACGCTATAAATTGCACTAGATGCAGTATCAGAACTTATTATATCAACAACTTTCTTGAGATTGAATTTATTGCAAGTGATACCAAATCCGAACTATCCATTACACTTCCACGTTGCTCGTGCGGTCCACGTGGATATCCATATTTTTTTTACTAATAGAGATAGTAAGATTAAATGAAGATATATAGGTAGTCGTGAGTATTACAAAAGTGAAGAAATTAAATAATTTGAAGATAATTGGGCTGGAAGTTAAGTTGCGTTAGGTCGTTACGCCGGCTAGCTAGGGCCCAAACAGGCCCATAAATAATTTGCTTTACTTGAAAAAAACATGACTTGATTATTGCATTGAATTTAATCTGATGTTCGAATTTCAAAAAATCTTGGTAAATAGTATTCGATTTCATTCATTGTGTTCGGGAATTTTATAATTTGGTTATGAATTTCATATTATTAGAAGATTATTTTTGGTGATATTAGAACAAAATAAAATTTTAATATCTAGCTAACATATAAAAGTAAGCTTTTTGATGTTTTTTTAATACATGGTTAAATCTATAATAAATAAATAATTATATAAATCAGTGACCTAACACTAACACCAGAAGTATCCAGAAAATTAAAGACCCATATATGCTCACGGACCAAATATTGTCTACTTTAATGTGAATTTAAATTTAAATACTACTAAGAAATATACCACTTTTCCATAATGGGTTATATCGATCTAGGTTTACACACACAAAAAAATGATAATAAAGAATACCAAACAAAACCACACTATATTATTCTATATTGATTAGAAATGTGAATTTGAAAGCTGGCACATACATATGGACCCCATTGAAATGTATTTAAAATTACTTAGGTAGTTCACGAGTAATATTTTAGTATTATGATTGGCTGTAAATTGCACCCACTATTTGGAAGCTATCGACGAATGTTCTTCTACTCTAGTTCGCATTATTGGACGTCTCACCACATGCTATATTTAGAGTATTTGGCCAATTATAAAATTAAATTTGCATTTAAATTGAATCTAAGATGGCCTACCAAAATATCTCCATGAACAACACTATTTTAGTTTGAGTCTTTTAGATGATATGTTGTATTGTCTAACTACATCAAAACATCATCATTCATCACAAATTATATAAATAAATTCAAATTTAATCATTAAAATAGCGTCAATCCATTATACTGACTTGTTATTTCAACATTAATTTTGTCATGTTATCGTTGCGTCATTTGAGATTATCACTCTGACATACCACATAGTACAATTTTATCTGACGATTTGATCGTGAACATTTGTTATATACTAAAAATTCATGTATTTCCCACTATATTAAAAATTAGTTACTAAAATCTGATATTTTTATTATTTTTTTTTGGTATAGTTGACGTATTTTTTCGACTATTGGCCCTTTTTTTTAAAAATCGTTGTAGTGTGGATACATTGTGCCCTACACTAATTTAGCCGCCACAATAGTAAAAATCGTTACGTTGATGGTGATTGGAGACATAGTTGTACTAGTTTGACAAAATGTACTCTCTTAAATTGTTTTCTTCTCCACTTAATTTTAAAAAAGCATTCAATTTATTAAGACAAAGTCTAAAAAAATCCATTAATATTTAGCAATTAGTAAATTTTATTAATTTCAACTTTCAATTTAATTATCATCGTTCAAACTTATATTGCTTTATTCAATTGTTTCTATTAATATTTTCGTGTAGTACAATTTATTTTTCTTTCATCCTTTAACACTTTATTTCATGATATAACTGCCAATACAAATTAAATAAATTGGAATATAGTATATCGTCTCTATTTCCGTGTGTCAAATAAAAAAATGCGTCGCTCTAAATTTTAAATAGAAAGTAAAATCCAAAGAGTAATCACTAAATTAAAAAATTAAAAAGAATTGATTCGTTACAAGTTGAAGTAAAAGTCGTAAATTTGAATGAGCTAGTAGTATTTTTTCCAATTATTATCGCAATCTTCTAGAAGGCTAGACATATAAAGTTAGAAGTCCTCCCTTGACCCTACCACAACTGGATAAACTTCATTTTGTTTTCAAATTAAAAGAGCGGACTTTGATGAATTATGGTTAAATTCACATGTCTAGACTTTAGATTATTCTACTGTATATAATGCTCCATCTTTGAATCGAATCTTGATGTCACATTAAGCTTGCATTGTCCCACAAAATATCAACAACGAAAAATATAGATTAAAATTCCAACTTCAGCTACTGCCAAAATCTTCTTCTCAGTGTACACACAGTGAGAGCATTGCTGTGTGGAAAAAAGGAAGCTTACAACTAAAGTAGAGGTCCCTTTTTATAGTGGACAAGTTATTAGCTCTGCAACTCTTCCCTCTCTCTCTCTGTAAGTTTCTTTTAGCTTATTCATGATGATATGTACCAAGATTGGATTTTTATTAGCATATGGGTTGGATTAAACTAGTATTATCTGCTGCTTTGCTCTTTCATGGTTGTGTTTGGTGATATTTATGTTGTGTATTAGCTTTATTGAAAGAAAACATGGCTGTTTTTGCTTTATGATTATCATAATAGTTATTCCAACTTGGCTGTTTTTGCTTTATGATTATCATAATAGTTATTCCAACTTGGCTTTGCTGAAATCTCAAGCATTTGGGGATACTGTAGAAAAATGAAAAAGCAGTGATTAAGATATTTGATGCAGAGAGCTTTTTTTGTTGGATACTGCGTGACATTTGCTTATATGTAGTGCTGAATTGTGTGTAGATTACATGTGGGAATCGATGAAATCAGTCTAAATTGAGTGAAAAGGGGGGATTTTTAGTTGGATTAAGATGGCGTCGCCGCATGCTGGAGAAGAGAAGGCTGCTGCCGCGGTGAGGTCCCTGAGCCGTGGATCTGCCAGCAGGCGGATCAGCTTCGCCTCTGTGAGTACGAAGAGCTGGGCTTCGGCTAGTGTGAGGGAGGTTTTCACTGCCCCGGGGCAGGATGCTTTTCAGAGAAGTGGGAGGGAGTATGATGATCAGGATGAGCTTATGTGGGCAGCCATTGAGAGGCTGCCGACGTATGACCGGACGAGGAAGGGGATTTTGAAGCAAGTTATGGAAGATGGGAAGGTTGTGAGGGAAGAGGTTGATTTCGCCAACATGGGGGTTCAAGAAAGGAAGCATCTCATGGATAGTATACTTAAAACGGTTGATGATGATAATGAGAGGTTTCTTATGAGGGTGAGAGAGAGGACTGATCGGTGAGGCAACGTTTCTTTCTTTCTCTTTATCTCTCATTTTTTGATTAAGATATTGAAACTGTGTTTCTTGTTTGTGTAGGGTTGGAATTGATGTTCCGAAAGTAGAAGTTCGCTATGAGCATTTGTCCGTTGATGGAGATGCTTATGTTGGATCGAGGGCGCTTCCAACTCTGTGGAACGCTACACTGAATTCGGTTGAGGTAATTGTACTTGATTCTTACTGTTTTCTATCTCCTTTTATGTATACAAAATAGCTATAGTTCTGAAATCTCCAGATAAATATGTTTCTTATATTCAGAGATTTTGATGTATGCACAGGGAATTTTCGAAAAAATCAAGCTCATTCCATCGAAAAAAAAGTCTATCAAGATACTGAATGATGTTAGTGGAATTGTGAGACCTTCAAGGTTAGTTTACTACAAGTTCTATAACTCATAGATGTTAAAAAGAGATTAAGTTTCATCACTATTTTTAGAAGGATTTCAGTTTACTCAATCTTTTGTGCATTTTATTAGGATGACACTGCTCCTCGGGCCTCCGGGCTCTGGGAAGACGATATTGCTCAAGGCTCTTGCCGGGAAGCTGGAGGAAGATCTCAGGGTATGTGATCGTTCCTCTTGTTACTACATTGCCATTTTCTTCGTCTCCAAAGTCACTTTTCGTGTTTCCTTTGGATGATAGGTGGAAGGAAGAGTCACTTACTGTGGTCACGAGCTGTCAGAGTTCGTTCCTCAGAGGACTTGCTCGTACATCAGCCAGCACGATCTGCACCACGGTGAGATGACTGTCAGGGAGACATTAGACTTTTCAGGGCGTTGCTTGGGAGTTGGAACCAGGTACGACCTCCTTGTAGAGCTTTCCAGGCGAGAAAAGCAGGCGGGAATCAAGCCCGACCCTGAGATAGATGCGTTCATGAAAGCCACTGCAGTTGCTGGCCAAGAATCGAGTCTAGTAACAGACTACGTTCTCAAGGTTTGTTGCTTCTTGTTGTTTGAAACTAAGCAAAGAAAAAGTAACTAATCCTATAAGTATTAGCATAGAATTGAGGTAAATTTTCATATTTGCAGATTCTTGGATTGGACATTTGTGCTGATATATTGGTGGGAGACGAGATGAGAAGGGGGATATCCGGTGGACAGAAGAAACGGCTCACAACTGGTAAAACATCGGGTTTTTTCAACTTGTTCTGAGCTATGGATTTCCCTCTCCAACTGCATTGTAATAATGTATTGAATTATGCTATTTTGGGGTGATGCAGGTGAGTTTTTGGTCGGGCCAGCGAAAGTTTTCTACATGGACGAGATCTCAACCGGTCTTGACAGCTCAACGACGTTCCAAATCATCAAGTACATGAGACAGATGGTTCATGTCATGGATGTGACTATGATAATTTCCCTCCTCCAGCCAGCACCAGAGACATTTGAGCTCTTTGATGACATTATCCTGCTTTCAGAAGGGCAGGTCGTCTACCAAGGACCTCGCGAAAACATCCTCGAGTTCTTTGAGAGTGCTGGATTCAAGTGCCCGGACAGAAAGGGAGTGGCAGACTTTCTACAAGAAGTCACTTCAGCAAAGGATCAAGAGCAGTACTGGTGCAAGAAAGACGAACCTTATCAGCATGTCTCCGTGGCTAAGTTTGTAGAACGCTTCAGCAATTTCCACATCGGGCAGAGAATCTTTGACGAGCTTGCAGTCCCTTATGATAAAACCAAGGCCCATCCGGCTGCATTGGTCACTGAGAAGTATGGTATATCCAACATGGAGCTCTTGAAGGCCAACTTGTCGAGGGAGTGGCTTCTGATAAAGCGGAATGCTTTCTTGTACGCATTTAAGACGTTTCAGATAACTGTGATGTCACTAATTACCTTCACAGTGTTCTTTAGAACGGAGATGAAGTCTGGCCAGCTAGCTGATGGGGGGAAGTTTTACGGAGCACTGTTTTTCAGCTTGATCAACGTCATGTTTAATGGCACGGCTGAGCTTGCTCTTACTGTTCTTAGACTTCCAGTGTTCTTCAAACAAAGGGATGCTTTGTTTTACCCTGCTTGGGCCTTTTCTTTGCCAATTTGGCTTCTCAGAATCCCCATTTCGTTTATGGAATCATTCATATGGATTATTCTTACCTATTACACAATTGGATTTGCTCCTGGACCTGATAGGTATGTCCTTGTGATTCCCTCTCTCTCTTTCAATAGGAAATAAGTTCTTACACGATACGTTTCAGGTTCTTCCGCCAGTTTCTGGCCTTTCTCGCGCTGCATCAAATGGCCTTATCGCTGTTCAGATTCATTGCTGCACTTGGAAGAACACAGGTTGTTGCAAACACTTTGGGAACCTTCACTTTGCTAATGGTGTTTGTTCTTGGTGGTTTCATCATTGCGAAAGGTTAGTTATATTTTCGAGTTTTTTAGCTGTACTCTCCAAATGTATTTGCATCATATATCCTACTTCTCAGATGACATTGAGCCATGGATGATCTGGGGCTATTACATTTCGCCTATGATGTACGGCCAGAACGCTGTAGCCATCAACGAGTTTCTGGATGACAGATGGAGCACTGTAAGTTTGTCATTCTATTCAGTAGAATTTGGCAAAAATTCTACTTGTACTGATATCTTGCTATCTTGTTTCGTCTCAGCCAAACACGGATCCGAGGTTTAATGAACCAACGGTTGGGAAAGTCCTTCTTAGGATGAGGGGCATGTTTGTTGAGGATTACATGTTTTGGGTATGCGTCATTGCTCTCTTCGCCTTCTCTATTCTCTTCAACGTCTGCTTCATCGTGGCGCTGACATACCTCAACCGTAAGCATTGCTTCTATTCTTTTCTGCACACTGTAGTCTTCATCTGTCGTAACGAATTGGCTCAAAACTCTTTTGCAGCCTTTGGAGATTCGAAATCTCTTATCCCGGACGAGAATGCCAATAAGAAGAAGAGTCTTTCCTCTCATGGAAGCTCAACAACTTCTGCAGGAAAAGAGATGGCTACAAGGAATCAATCTGTTGGGAATAGCTCTGCTGTAGATGGATCCAGAAAAGGAATGGTGCTCCCCTTCACCCCGTTGTCACTAGCGTTTGAACATGTGAACTACTACGTTGATATGCCTGCTGTAAGCCCCCTTTCCTTCTGATATGATCCAAAGAGGAAAGATGCATCACTAGGCTCTAAATGACTATTGTTGTCTGTTTCTTTAGGGAATGAAGAAGACCGGGGTTGAAGAGACGCGTCTGCAGTTGTTGAGAGACGTCAGTGGGGCGTTCAGGCCAGGCGTGCTCACAGCACTTGTCGGTGTCAGTGGGGCGGGCAAGACCACACTGATGGATGTCTTGGCCGGAAGGAAAACAGGCGGATACATTGAAGGAACCATCAGTATCTCCGGCTATCCCAAAAACCAATCAACTTTTGCCCGTGTCAGCGGTTACTGTGAGCAGAACGACATCCATTCCCCACACGTTACCGTCTATGAATCTGTCGTGTACTCTGCCTGGCTGCGTCTCTCTCCAGATGTGGACGAGGAAACGCGCATGGTATGCTAAGTTAATATCTTTTCATCTCTGTTTGTGGCTTTGAATTAGCACTGTCTTGATCTGTTTTTGTTTTGTGTTAGATGTTTGTTGAGGAAGTGATGGATCTGATTGAGTTGAACCCTCTGAGGAACGCCTTGGTTGGCCTTCCCGGAGTGGACGGTCTGTCGACCGAGCAGAGAAAGAGACTGACCATAGCAGTTGAGCTCGTAGCCAATCCATCCATAATCTTCATGGACGAGCCTACATCAGGCCTCGATGCACGAGCTGCTGCCATTGTGATGCGGACTGTGCGCAACACGGTTGATACCGGACGAACTGTCGTCTGCACCATCCACCAGCCGAGCATAGACATCTTTGAAGCCTTTGATGAGGTAGAGCTAAATATTTTCTTTTTTTTTCGACTTTTTACTAGAGTTCTGAACCGGCCTCGTGTCGTTATCGTTGTCGTGTAGCTGTTGTTGATGAAGAGAGGAGGACAAATGATTTATGGAGGGCCTCTTGGCCATCACTCTCGCTTGTTGGTGGAATACTTTCAAGTAAGAATTTATGCTCCAAATTTGAGACTATATATTGTTATCAACATCAAATAATCGCTTCGTCTGCAATTAAATGTCTCATTTTTCCATTTTAAATGTCCGTCGTTATTCTACTGTAGTCTGTGCCTGGGGTGCCTGAGATCAAAGAAGGCTACAATCCAGCTACTTGGATGCTGGATGTCAGCACTCCTGCCATGGAAGCTCAACTCAATGTCGACTTTGCTGAAATCTACGCGAAATCCGAACTCTACCGGTATGTAAGAACGCGTTTAAGCGTGAGTTTCTTGCACGTTTCCCTCCTTTTTGTAACACGATCTTCTTCACAGGAGGAATCAAGAACTCATCAAAGAACTCAGCACTCCGGCCCCGGGATCACAAGATCTGCATTTCCCGACCCAATACGCGCAGCCGTTCTTCACCCAGTGCAGAGCTTGCTTCTGGAAGCAGCACTTGTCTTATTGGAGGAACCCTCAGTATAATGCCATCAGATTCTTCATGACAACGATCATCGGCATCATTTTCGGGATCATATTCTGGAACAAGGGGGAGGAAATGTGAGTGAATTTCCTCGTTATAACAGCGAAGCATTTCTTTTTCAGCACGAGATTTTATGCAGTGTTGTTTAGTATGTTAAGTGCAGACTGTCTCTTTGTCACATCCATTTCATTCGAGTTTTGTTGTCTGAACATAGGTCGAAGCAGCAAGACCTGCTCAGCAAATTCCTATATGGTGGAGGTGGTACTACTGGGCGTCCCCAGTGGCGTGGACGATATACGGGCTGATCACGTCGCAGGTGGGAGACAAGAACGACGGCATGGTGGTGCCCGGGATCGATGATCTGGTACCGGTGAAACAGTATCTGGAGGATTACCTAGGATTCAAGTATGACTTCCTAGGTGCAGTTGCTGCTGCACATGTTGCCTGGGCGATCCTCTTCTGTCTCGTTTTCGCCTACGGGATTAAGTTCTTCAACTTCCAAAGGAGGTGAAGGGATTAGGTATATAATGCAAGGATTCAACTTCAAGATTTGCTGCACACAAGTATCTACAGGTGTAAAGAACAGATTTTTTTCAACACAGTTTGTTTCCCTTACAGTTTATTGATGATAAAACAATTACAGTTCTTGTTTTTTTTTACCCTTTTTTGGTTCATGAGTTGAAAGTTGTATATGTTATGCTTGCTTGGTTAGATCAGTTTGTTTCCCATATTTCTCATTTTTTTGATGCAACACTTGTTTTTTAACCTTTTCTGTTTGAGTTGTAAGCCATTTTCTTGGATTGTTATATGAGCCAAATTTGTGCATTGATCAGATCTTTACTTTATTGCAATGATGGGAGTAATCAAATGCTAACTAATTCTCAATTCAGAACCCAGAACTTCAACATTATGTTGGAAATTTCTCAATATATAGATATAACTTTATCAACATAACATGTAAATTTAAATCTCAACACAAAGATATAATTTTATCAACACAAATCTATTGAGAAAGTTTTGTCTTTGTGTTGATAATTTTAATACATAATATTGAGATAGTTCTGGGTTCTGGATTATAAGGTTGGTTTTATTTTAACGCGACCCATTGCAATGATATAGATGAGGGTAAGTTGTCTAAAATATCACGAAATTTTGATCAAATTCTAGTCATCCTGCAATTTTAAAATGAGTCATAAAACCATTAATTTAACATTTTTCTTAGATTCTACAAATCTAATTTGGGTGAAATTATTTTTAATGTGACTTGTAGAAATTTTACAAGGTAATGATCACAAGTGAATTTTACATTTTTTCTAATATACTTATTTAACAAATAATCCAATCATGTCATTAATTTAAAACACGTGGGAATCAAATCAACGGTATATTACAAAAAAAATCAGAATATTTCGTCATTAGAAAATTGAAAAAAATATGTAAACTTTATGATATATATGCTAATTTTAAAAATTGAGGTACGAACTAGAATTTTGACAAAAATTCATGAATTTTCTTTTAATAAATTTTGATCTATTTTGTTGATCGTTAAAAATTAAAATCATAATACCCCAAAAGTAAAAAAAAATTAAAATAACGTTGTGAACAAAATTTGAGTAAAAGCAATGACTCATTTAACCTACATTTCTTATACTCTTATTAATGATCACTCTAATTATTGTTTATATCTTCTTAAAAAACATGTGAATCATATAGCAGAGTCTGAAACCATCGTAGGAGAGATAGATGAAGCCTCATTGCTGGGTTCGAGCTTCGGATTCTGATTTCACTGGCCCACTTCCCCAACCTCGAAGGCAAATACATCTCTCTCTCTCTCTAACTAGACATTTCCCGATCACATAAAAATTGAATCTTGTTCCATTTGATTACTCATTTGCGTGTCTCCTGGAAATGCAGTGGGCACACAGCTGTGAACATCGGGAAGTCGATGATTGTATTCTTCGGTGGCCTTGTAGACAAGAAATTCCTAAATGACGTCACAGTTTACGACATTGGTGATTTTTCTTTATTCTATTTGCTCCATACATGAATCATGTTTTGCAACTGCCAATTGTGATTACTTTTATTTTTGTCCTGTAATCTTCTCTTGAGTGCATGATCAAATGTTAACTCCTGCTGTGAATGTTGATTAGAAGAAATTTTGATGGAATTTTTAAAGTTGAGATGCTTTTATGCTGTTATAGATTGAGGGTGACACTAATTTAATATTGAGTGTGTTGAACAGAGACTAATGTGGGAATGAAATTGAGTATTTCTGTATTCGACATTTTGGAATCAGGCATTGATACATAGATGAGACTTTTTATATGGAATTGTTGTCATTTTGAGCTCAAATTGATATCCAGGACACGGGAACACAAAATCGAGAGCATCTTATCATTCGCCGTTCTTCAATTGGATGAATTATATCTGAAATCTTGTGTGGTTTACGACAGACATTATCTTGTCTTAAGATATGTATTTGCCCTGTTACAGACAACAATATGTGGTTTCAACCAGAGTTCATGGGCAGTGGTTCTGATGGGAATACGGGGCCAAGTCCACGTGCTTTTCATGTTGCTGTCTCAATAGATTGTCACATGTTCATATTTGGTGGGAGGTCTGGTGCGAATAGGTATCTAGTAAATTACAGTTCTGAAGCATCCCTGTTGCATAATTACTAAGCTTGTTTAGATTGGTCTTACTCATATGTAAATTTGATATACAGGTTAGGTGATTTCTGGGTTCTGGATACCGGTGAGCTTCTTTCACTGCCTCTTTGGATAATGTGCTGATAGTGGAAACCTGGCATGGTGATTCTTAATTGATTCTTGTTGGTCAGATATTTGGCAGTGGTCACAACTGACCACGTTTGGCGACTTGCCTTCACCTAGGGATTTTGCTGCTGGCCATCTTTCCAATTTCTTGCATTGATCATACTTTGATTTTGTAATGCCGTTAGCCTCGCCTCAATATTATCTCTCAGTAATGTAATCATTTGTCTCAGATTCCACAAATCAGTTGGTTTATTCATTGTCGGCACACAATTGATCTTCCATGAATGTTTTGCATTTTCCCACGAGTTTGAGTTTTGACAACATACTACTTTCATGTCATTTAGTGTCGGTGCAATGGAAACGCTTGCATATTATCAATGAACCCCCGGCTGCTCGAGCATATCATTCGATGAACTGTGTTGGTTCTCGGTACCTCTTGTTTGGTGGCTTTGATGGAAAATCAACTTATGGTGATCTATGGTGGCTTGTACCTGAAGGTATTACTTCCTTTCCATTTATAGAAAGTTCTCGTAAATTAACATCTTTGGTGTTTGATAGCGTTGTTTGGAATTTTCTTCATCACAGATGATCCTATTGCAAAGAGGTCTGGAATATCTTCTTCTGAAGTTGTTCCAGAAAGAGATACAACCATGGAAGAAAAGGTGTGAATATGAAGATGATTTTCCTCTCTTTTTACTGTGATGAGCCGTGTGAGCATGCATGTCTTCTTTGAAGAATTCCAAGTTGATTATCGTGTTCGAGTTGACATACATTCTAGCTAAATGCATCAATAACGTGAGAGGCAGTACAAATATTTTTAAATGAGTCATATATGCTGCATTAACGTTCAGGATATTCTACAGATCGCTTACCCAACTGTATAGTGGTAGAACCTATTGAGTATATTCATGATTGTGTAGGAGAACTAATATAACCAAGTTTCTTTTGCAGGAAAGCCAAAGAGAAGGAGATGCAATTACAGAGCTGCAGAAACGATTACAAATATCGGGTTTACTTTCAACTTCTGTGCAGATTGTCGATGAAATGGAAGACAAAGAACTAATCCAACAAGCGTTAAGAGTTGGCGGTAAAGATGCTGTCAGTAATATGCAGGTTTTTTTTATAACATCACATTTGTCTTAGTAGACTTTAGCATTCCAGAGTTCTTACCTTATTTCCCAACTCTATCTTGGTAAAAGGCTGTGCAAGCACTCCGAGACCACTGGGTGAGATCTGCTCCAGAATCCATAACGTTGAAGGAGATTGCCCCATTACTACATGATTACCAACGCCTGATTACCCGCCATCATATGTGAGATTTGTTTCTTCTCCTTTACTATTTTTTCTTCTGATTGTGACACCAAGTTTAGAATGAAAATTGTTTGACATACTCCAAAATTGAAGATTCGAGGGGATTTGATCGAAGAAAATTACAATACTCGCTCTTTCCCATAAAATAGATGACCAAAATTATAATATTCCCCCTCCCATAAAAATAGACTGTGCAAGAATTAATGTACAATTGATAAAGTAAGAGAGATGAAAAAAGAGTAGTTAAAACAGTGTTAGTGAATAAAGTAAGAGAGATAAAAAAAAGGATAGTTAAAGCAGTGCTAGTGGATGTTAAGACGCACATTATTATTAATATTTAATGATAAATCTAGTGGTATAAGTTATAAATAAATTAAAGTATATGAATAATGAGCTTGGGAAAAAAATTCATAAATAGAAATCATATTTTCATGGGAGGAAAAAAAAAATACTTATCTTATGGGATAGAATGAAAATTTTGGCCATGCAATTAAATCTTCTTGCTTTTTCTTGAATTTGTATTAAATATGAATAAATAAGTTAGTGAAATATGAAAAATGATAAAGATAAAATGGGACAATATATATAAAAAATAATAAAAATAAAATGGGACAATTAATATGGACAGATAAAAATGAAAATTTATAACTTAGACAAATAAAAATGAAAAATTAGATAAAAATAACAACTAGGACATAATAAAGTAAAGGAAGAAGGGTGTGATAAACTTTACAAAATATCATATTGTACATACAAGAAACGCGTGTTGCTAAAAATGTTATTGATGATCAAACTAGTATAGAAATGAAGCGTAGTCTCATGTATTTTCACTCAACAATTTTTCTCTATTTTGTTGAACAAAAACGTCCAACCTATCCATTGAATTCTCTGAGACGAGATTACATCTCTCTCTTCTCCTACACAACCCCTCTACCTCCTCCACCACCCCATCCACCTCCGCCTCTCCTCTCTCCCTCATCTTCTTGCTCATCTCCTCCGCCCTCCGCCTCACCCCCACCCCACTCTTCTCCACCACCACCTTCCTCACCACCCTCGCCACCTCCCCCCTCTCCAACCTCCCCGCCCTACTCCTCACCACCTCCTCTCCTATCCCCACCTCCTCCACCACCCTAGCATTCAACGGCTGGTCCAAATGCATCGGCACCGCGATTATCGGCACCCCACAATACGCCCCTCCATCACCGAGCTCCACCCGCAGTGGCTCATGAACCCCCCACGCTCCCCGCGCGACAGTATCCATGGCTGCGGCAACTCCACCCCCCACCACCATCCCCCTCCCTCTCACCCTCTCTACAAACCCCTCCGGCAGCTTCTCCCCCACCGTCTTACTCTCTCCCGCCGGAAACCTAACCGCCCACACGAAGCCAACACCGCTCATCTCGAGCCCGTGCGCTATCTCTTCCATCTCGTTCTCCGATAAGAAATACTCGCTTCCGAAGGAGGCGAACACCGTCGACCGCTGATCTCTCCGATCGAGCCATTCCACGATCATGTCGTCGTCGACATCTTGTCCTACCTCTTGAACAAGAGGGCCAACCGGCACGAATTTCTTCTGCGTCAATTTCGACAAAAGATCAATGTATTTCCCTTCCATCTCTCGAAATGTTTTGATCAAGACGATCTCCGAGGATCGCCGGAGGCAGTCCTGAACCCTAACATGGTCCTCCGTGTCGCTGCCGGCGGAGTTCACCAAGCGGTTGAAGATCTCGTGCTCGTTCTCACGGAAGTATATCGCCGGGAAGGGATAACCGGAGGCGCCCCCGAGCCAGTGGTGCGCGAGGAGAGAGATGGAGGCGGCACCGGTGGGGAAGAAGAGAACGGCAGGGATGTTGAGGGCGGCGGTGGCCTCCTCGGGTGCCCATGGCATGAGGAAGTCGTAGAGGACGAGGTCGGGCTTGAGGGTGGTGAGGAGGGTGAAGAAGGTGGGGCGGGCCTGGTCGAGGGCCCTCTTGAGGGGAGCCATGAGGTGGGGCGGGAGGCCGTTGGTGGTGTGGTGGTGCAGGGGGAGGTCCGGGGTGGCGGCGATTTGGAGGTCGACGAGCTTGATGGAGATGGAGTCCTTTGGGGAGAGATGTTTGCGTATATGATCCAGATTTATTTGTGAAGAACAAATGTAGGAGACGAAGTTTCGTTTTGCTAAGGATTTGGCGAGCTGTAAAAAAGGTGAAATGTGGCCATGAGCAAGCCATGGCAACATAAGAACTCTAATGCTTTTACTACTTGTATCCATCTAACTCTTTTTTGGTAAATTGAGGAGGAAGAGGATTTTGTGTATTTATGTGGTGTGGCCGGAGAAAATGGCTTGTTTTTTGGACACGTGGCAGGTGCATAAGCTATGTGAGAGTTGGAGAAAGGTGGGAGAAACACCTAATTAAGAATGGATAGGGCCTAAGAATTTGGATTTTTGGAGTTTAGTAGGAGGTCCTTCAGATTAATACTACAATGAATTTGGATATACACAATTCATGATGCATGCATGCATGCGCCTCACAAATTAAATTTACACAATATTAAAAAGAGTTATGTAATAATCCATACCATTCAAGGCTACCTGTACATGCTTGGTCCGGGATGTCCATCGTAAGGAGACAAGCGCATGAACGGTGGTAGCCCCTTCTCGGAGTTCAGGGAAGTCCTTGAAATCTCTTCCTTGTTTGAAGAAATATTGGTGTATGGGAAAAATGGATACAATTCTTGAGGTGGTGGGACACGGGGATCAAGATGGTTCGTTGAGGTAGAAGGGCTGGGGTCGCCTCCCCCTAGCCGAGGCTGGCTAAGAAACCTATGCGGAGGAGCTGCAGTATACCTTATCTCTGGAGTTAAGCTTCTGCTTGGAGCAGTGTGGAATAGGTCACGTGATGCATCGCTTCTTGGCTCCACATATGGTTCGGTGAAATTGGCAAAAATTGGTTGTGGACCAATGCCAGGATTGACTCTAGCAGTTGGTTCAAACTGATAATCCGTTGGCAATCTGAAGAGGCCAGGGGTTGCGAAGGGAATCTGGAAGCCATTCATCATGTTCATGTAGGCGTTGGGAGGTTGAATGACTCTGCCAGACATTCGTTCTGCTACCTGATGCGAGCTACTGAGTTTCTCGTTCAGTGATAGTTTGGCACGCTGGAGTGCTTCCAGGACAGATCCTAAACTAGAAGTTTCCTGAGGCACGACTGCAAGATCGAAGGATGAAGAAGCCCCTGAGAGAGGGACGCTTTTCCCTGCATAAGGCTGAGATGTCTTTTCTGGCACTTGTGCTGTGGACATATATTGTCGGGATCTGTGTCTGGATGCCTCATCGCCGGCCAAAACAGATAAAGCATACCTGTGTGCCACTGTTATTCTCTCTGAACTTCTCTTCCCATTCTCTTTGGGCCTTCTCCTCCTCTTCGTATCGGCAAATGAGCTGCGCCTGATGCAACAGTGCACTTTCCATGTCTTTGTCCTTTTCCGGTACACCAAAATGGTGGCCATTAACTTTTTGGGTTCCATTACTTTTTCCAGAAACTGTTTTTTCCGGAGGGTTTTCCCCATTAGCGTATCCAGAAGTTTCGGGTGATGCAACGGCCTCGCCATCAGAGCAATTTGATGAGCCTTTGGAGTGCGTGGTCTTCTCAGTCCCATCATTCTGCAACTCTTCTACTGATCTGGCACCACAAAACAGAATCGCATCATCATTGATGATCTGAGGAACTTACTTTGCAGCTCGAGCAAATCACGAATAATGCCCCATAACCAAAACATGATCACATGTTGAAATGAACTACAAATTAAAATTCATGGAAAGCAAATGCTACCTCGTGTCTCTGCGCCTTATCCTACGACATGATTTTCCACTCCTCCTTGATGACGAACCGTTAGATGAAAAACAAGCTCTTCTTCTGACGGGATCTATGTGTTTCTTCTTTTCAACGGAATGCTGAGAATCTCGAGTACTTTTCCAGGACAAGCTTCTACCAGTTGATGGAGAAGATTCAATTTCAGAACTGGTATACGCCTCCTTCTCGTTATTTCTTGATTTCAAGTTAGTTGAAGCTTCTCCTGTCGTCCAAGGACCATTGCGAGCTTCAAAGTCCTGTGAGTTTTCCTCCTGCTCGGAAGATGAATCGAATTCTACGGATACATCACCTATTTCATGTTTTTTCAGAACCACAAGAATATCTGATGTCGCCTTTTCAGCCTTTTCTCTCTGAAGCGAAACAAACTTTAGCTGTTCTTCGAGTTCTGCCACCTTCATCGTATTTTACAAGTTTAGAGAGACCAAAACAGTAGAATGAAGAGATGCATTCACATCCTCAAAACCATTCCATTTTGAATAATTCCTCAAAAATCATGAAATGAGTGGAAAACGCTGACCGAAAAAATACATTTAACAGCCAATGCAAGTCAAAGGGAACTAAAAATCACTGCAACTCACCCTATTGGCCAGCTCATTAGCTCTTTCCCTTGCTGTTTTTGAGACAGATCTTTCAGATAACAGTCTTGCTCGTAGAAATTCGATTGTCATTGAATCTGATTCTTCCATGTTCTCAGTTTTCCTGACAAAGTAAGAGTTGAGATGATCAGCTCATGCATGTTATAAACTCCCAATTTCTTCCCCTTTACCCCTGAACTTCAACTTCGGATATCCGAAACAACAAAAGTGTAACTCTAAAAGTGATTTTAAAGTGATAACTTGCAAATGGCATGGTGCTCAAGCCAACACGGAGTCATATCATATTTGTATAGAACTATATCTCGATTCAAGCAACAAAAAACAGAAAATACTATTCTTGACAACATAACATTTATGCCTTTTCATATTCTTTAAGTAAAATTGATCCCAAAACATCAACATCCTGACCTTGAGCTACTAAAACAAGTAGTAACTTACATTTCATAAGCAATCCATACATTCATACCGCACATTATTGAGGGACGAACATCTAGTACTTCAAATCACGTTTCGTATCCTATTCCAACTTCATTTAGACATTCATGAACACAAATTGTCACAATCAAGATACCTAGCTTAGGACACAACATCATTCCCAAAAAGAGCACGCACTGCACAGTATAATACTTCAAGTCTAAACTACCCAGTTCCTAAATTCAATTTCATTTCACACTCAACTCATCGTGGATTTGGCCATCGTTTTTTCTAGAACATGACAATCACAAAAAGGCCCTCTTTCTAAAAAATCACAAAATGCGTTAAACACCAAATTTCCAATAGAATTTCCCCTAAAAATGAACAATAAGCATATCTTGCTAAAAATACAATAAAAACACGATATTTAGTTTGAAATTAAAAAAAAAAGTAAATCTATACCTCAGCCCCTGATCTTCATTTGCAGAAGTTGACATTTCTAGCTCTCTTGGCCTCCGGAAGAAGCGAAACTACAAAAAAAAAGGTCTAAAAATGCTTCAAAAGGCTGAGAGGGAAGACTGAGGCGATCAATTTTAGTACTCCTCCAGTAGATTTGATCAGCACTCCAATAGAAGACAAAAACCCACAAAAATTGAGATGAAAAGAAGGAATTTTTTTTAGGCAATTTTGCATTTTTGTAACCTTGAGAAACACGGTGTCCACGGAAGTCAATTGAGACTTAGCCTAAAGTAAAAGTAGGGTCCTCCATTTTCAATTTTTCATTCCATTTTTCAGTTTGGAATTCAGTTCGTTTATCGCAACGAATAACAGTTCAATTGCTGTCTGAAAACAACAAACATGTAATAGTAATAGTAGTAATTGTAACAAGATTGGATTCATTTGGTATATACTAACAAACAAATTATTTTAGGTTTCATCTGAATCCGACGAATTAGAAGATGGTTCCTAAATTTAGTAATTATTAAATTTTGACATTGTAATATTTAATTTAAAAATCAGATCAAAGTGGATTTCAATGTTTATACTCATTTAAATTATAGAATGTGGTTGACTTCTGATAAATCTCATTGTTAGAAATAGAAAACTGAAGTTTTAATTTTTTTCAATTATCTAAGAATGTTTTTTTCATATTTAAATGAGCTTAGGCTTGTGATTTAAATGGACTTAAAAATCCAACAAAAGTAAATATTGGGTGTATGCCCAATACATAATCATCTAAATAACTCTGTTTCAATTAAAATTTATACTACGTGCTTTTTAATATCTTATGTAGTACTCGTAATAATATGTTGCTTATTGTGCTCTATATACTTCAAGAATACACAAGTTGAGCATTTTTTTAATTTAACTTTTTCGTTTATAAGCCCATTTCACATTAATTGCACGTAATGTTGTAATTTACCTAATATTGAGTCATCACCATTGCATTGGAAGTATTTAAATATATTTATCTAAACAGATGTCTAGAAGCCAAACAGTATGAGTGTAGGACTTTGAATCGAGACTAATTCAAAACGTGCAAGCAAACTATATACTAATCGAATTCAATAAAATAAACAATATTTATTTGGGATTAAAATATACTCCCTCCGTTCCCTATTAGGAGTCGCACTTTGACCGGACACGGGTTTTAAGAAATGTAAAGAAAAGTTGGTTGAAAAAGTTAGTGGAATGTGGGACCCATTTTTTTATATTGGTTTTATAATAAAATGTGGGTGAATTGAGTTAGTGGAACGTTGGACCTAATTACTATTTATGGTAAAAATGAAGTGTGATTCTTAATTAGGGACGGACCCGAAATGGAAAAGTGTGACTCTTAATAGGGGACGGATGGAGTACTATATAAATATAACAGACTTCAATAATTATAATTTATCGCTTGATCAAATTATGGAACTTAGTCAAAAAAAAGAAATCGCAGTAGTAGTACTTTTTGGGCATGGTGTATCTTCAAGCTTCAGTGTTTTTATCAAATAAAAAATATATATATTTGGAAAAAAAATTACTATTTACAATCAAGTTTTGTGATATTTTAGTCGAATTACATGGAATTTAATCTAAGTCAACCGCCGCGTTTATCATATAACTTCACATGCTCGACTAAGAAATTTTATTTTATTGATAAAAAATTATTGTTTCTTGGCATACAAGTGATTTTGAGGCTTATAAATATGTGCTACCACAAGTCGAAAATAAACTCAACATCTGCACCTATTTATCAATCCACGATTCTTTTTTCATCAAAACATACCCCACTTTCTTTTTATAAAAAGTTTGATTATAGTTTGCAGCGTTAAAGAATGGAAATCGATCTATTCGACAATCATAGTTATACAAAGACTCACAATTTCATCAGATGGAAATCGGGAAAAATGATCGACTTGAGACTTGTTGCTTTGCTAGAATCGTTCGGAGAGATGTACATCAAACGGCGCGAATTCTTTAAGAAGATTTTCGACGAAACTTATGAAGAATTGTTTGAGATGGTCGGGAATGCATTGAATAATATGAAGAAGACGAAGAGCATGAGCATGAGGGCGATTGGGACTAGAGGAATTGACGACGAGATCGAGGAGCTAAGAGATGAGAGATTCAAGGTTAAGACTCCAAATGTGATCGTGGAGGGACAAGCTGCTCCGACTCAGACCGCAAAAGATTCATCTAGTAATTCAAATTAAATATAATACACTGTAATTCTCAATTTATTTATCGCGTAATTATGTATACATACTTTTTATATTTGTTTTGCACTTTTTTAGCTTTTCATAGTATGACAATGATTTAAGTTTATACTATTGTACATTTAAAGTTTTGTACATTGGAAGTTCATGAATAAAGTTATCGAATTTATAGTTTGAATGTCTTGTAAACTATATTCATTAAGAAAAAAATGGGAAAATATAAACATACAACCTACGCGTACATAATATCTTTAAATTTTTATATTTATTATATTATATATAGCAATAAGAAAGAAGTGATATATATATTTTATGTTGAATCGTAATATGATTTCGAGCCATATCTTTAAATTTTTATATTTATTAGATTATATGTAGCAATAAGAAAGAAGTGATATAGATATTTTATGTTGAATCGTAATATGATTTCGAGTTTGATTTGAATTAACTATACAATATTAAGTAAAAATATATATTTTTTTCCAAAGTGTTGCAAAATGATTAGTATGAAATTTATTTTAAATCAATTAATGTTTACAATACGATTTTCATTGTAAAATGTTAAAACAAGTTCGGTTATGTACGTACAATTATGTACGTTTATTAAAATTTTGTTGAAATAATGAATAATTTTTTTGTATCCAAAACACAAATATTTTAAATTGATCCAAATTTTTTTTATAAACTTACATAATTTTTCTCAGCTTATTATAATTACAAAAAAAATATATAGAGATAATGGACATTCAAATTATAAAATTTGTACAGAGTATTTATTTATTTTAATGAAACAATATCATTCTAATCATCATAAATATGGAGTATCATTTCATAAATAACTGAGATAATTTTAATTTTTTAATTATTAATTTTAATTGAATACATATAAGTTTCAAGTAATTAAATTTGACTCCATAATTTAAATGACTATTATAACTACTGAGCAGAATATTTCTCAGTTAAAAAAGAAAAAGAAAAACGAAACTAGTCCACGGAAATTCATACGAGTAGGTGCGAAGCAGGCAAATATTTTTTAAGCCCCTCTAAAACCCTTAATTCATAACAGAACCCCAAAATCTGCCGCAAAAACGTACAAAAATTTGTTGGATTCACTTCGTCGTTACTATCTCTCTACATACTTCCAAATCCCATCTCCATTTTCTGTTCGCTCACTCTGATTTCTCTCTCCACGTCTGGCCTTTTTGAGGTGAAGGTTTTTCACAACAAATTAGGGCATTTTAAGGATAAAAGGTGTGATTTTTTTGAGTTAATGGAGGCCGCGCCCGGTGCTACTGCCGCGGTGCGCAATGGCGGGGTTGCGATGCTGGATTCTTCGCCGTTTGAACCTTCCCGCGACGAGTGGCGCGTAGTATCTGAGCAATCGGTTAGAAGCTCCGGTAACGAGGTGAGGATCTGCTTGTAATGTCGTTATTTAGCCTTAGAATTCGGATTGGGAAATTAATTTTGGGGGAAAATGAACTGAAGGTCCCGAAATTAGTGAATATTCTGCTAGTGCTGCTCTATTCCTGTTTAGTTGTCTGATTCTCGGAGCTCTACTTGTAGAAAATAGTGTTTGATGTAACATTGCACTAAAATTTGGGTCTTTTTTTGTGAATATTGCTCTCTGTATTTTTACTATGTTTGTGGCTGCATGCACAGGAGTTGGAGCGCTCAAAAGTAGGTCGATCGGATGAGAGATTAATATACGAGGTGATAGCTGTGTTTAGAACTATTTTTTCTTCTTATTCTCTATAGCTGGTTAGTTGCTGCAATAATTTGATGAAAATCAAAATGAATGATTGTTTTTATGTGAAGGTGCAGCATGGAAGAAGGCAACTCGATGTTGATTTTCACTCGATCGTGATTGATGGGGGTCTGGATAATGATATTTTGCAGCAAAGACTTCACAATGTAGTGGAAAAAAGGGAGGAGTTGCAGAACATGGAGCTTGAACTTCGAGCCCAAGTCTCCGTACGATCTGAAGTTGCGAGATTGCATAATACATTTGATGGTCAGATAAAAGAGCACATGAATGCCAATGTCAAACTTCAGGTTTTTGTATTTATTTTGTTATGGAAACCGTGATATATATGTATACTGCTACTGCATTGTGGACAATCATGACTTTTCACTAAGGTGCCATCCACTGTGGGTATACACAAGGATGTGTGCTAATCATGGACGTTTCTTGCTAACCTTGGAAGGTTGGTTGATTTCTAGGAACAACTGCATGAAAAGGAACAGAAGATATATGAGTTGGAGAGAAGGATGGATGAAAAGGAAAGAGAATTACATGCTATCAGATTGGACAATGAAGCGGTCAGTTTAAAATTTTGATGCTTTATATTTTCTATTTGATTGGGAGTCTGCTAATGGTTCATGGTGAATATTTCTGAGTCTAACCTTTCCTCTTGTTTAGCAGGCTTGGGCCAAAGAGGATCTTTTAAGGGAACAAAACAACAAGCTTCAGAGCTACATGTATTTTTCTTTAATCTTGAATGTATTTTTCCTATTTCTTATTTGTATTCTTATTAGATGATATTAGAAATCATGTTTCATGATTATCTAATCTTTTTTGTTGCATGCTTTACTCAAACTCATTACCTACTGTTAAGTAGTTTTTCTGTCATAATAAGCTATACTTTAATGCTTTTCTTGCTATGTTTGCATCATGTGTAATTGTGTAGGGCTGGAATAATTTATATACCTTGCAACTACTATGTGTATGTCTCACATTCTCACAATTCATTGTAGGATGGAGAGGGATAATGTCGAAGCTGATAGAGCACAGCATATTAAACAAATTCATGATCTTCAGGAACATATTCAAGAAAAAGAGCGCCAGTTCCTTGAATTGCAGGAACAGGTTTCTTGATTATTTTATGTGTCATGCATATCTTTATCTTTGCAACATTGTCTCATTATCCCGGAGCACCTGTTTAATCGCCATTTGGTTGTTAGCTTCTTTAGTTCAGATTGATATTAATTGCATTTGTGTAAACAATATGGGTTTGGTCTTGTTGACTTACACTACTCTATTTATGATATCACCGCATTGGAGCTTTTGTTTGTCTTTGTGTGTGTGTGTGTGATACTAGATTGATAGTTCTGTTGAGATGTAGTATTAGTTTGTTCTCTAGGTAACGTTTTGTTTGACAATGTGACTCAAGTTTTATCTGCCAAGTTTTTGAAGATTATAATAAAGCAGATTGCAATGTCTGTTGTAGCATAGGATTGCTCAAGAAACTGCCATTTTTAAAGATGAGCAGATAAGGGATGCACAAACTTGGATATCTCGTGCTCAGGAAATTGATGCATTGCAAACATCCGCTAATCACACCTTACAATCTGAACTGAGAGAACGAACAGAACAGTATAATCAGTTGTGGCTTGGCTGTCAAAGACAGGTTCTTAAGATGAAACAATCATACTAGAAGCCATTTGCAACATTGGTTGTTCTCATTTTCTTTCTGTAGCTAAAATAATATACTCTGATGTCAGTTTGGGGAAATGGAAAGGCTTCATTTGCACGTACAACAGCTCCAGCTTGAAATGGCCGATTCAAGAGAAAAGAGTGGAAACCAATCAGATGCGTCTCATGTTTTGCATACAAATTCAAATGACGCATCTCGACTTGAACATGCGAATGGTATCCAGTTGGAGGTGAATGATCGCAACTCACCCAATGTAAACACTGGTAGCTTAGAAAATGGAAATTCTGAAACTTCTGGAGGGACCACGGTAACACAGGTAAATCTTCTAAATTCTTTTTGTTGGTATTTTTATACAAGCTTTTCTCTATTTGTGCCCTTTTGAAGCTGGAAGCTCTAACATTGTTTGCATGCCTAGTAATTCTGTAATTAGCACTCGTTTCTTTCAGTTTCTCATATTAGTACTAGATTTTGCAAATTCATAGTTGTCAAAAGTTTCCATCTACGAATAGGAGCTGAAATGAAGGATTCCTGCTGTAATTAGTGCAAGTCGCAATGTAGAAACATTTCCCCAACTTTTTGTTCCATTCACCTTTTTCTGTTTGCTGAGTTTTGTTCCCTCTTTTTTCTCTCTTGAACAGAATGACCAAGTTAATGGTGTTCCATTTGCTCCATCATCCATGTTTGGTATGCCGGCCTACCTTCCAACTGCGTTGCATCCATTTGTAATGCAACATGGTGTACCTCATCCCTCGCAAGTCACACAGTCTCCTTTGCAGTCATTATCCGGTATGCCATTGGTGCAAAATTGGCAGAGCCAGCAGGTAAACGGTCTATTGCCTTTTTTCCCCTATGTTAGTTGAGTTTGTGCATTTCTTTGTTTATATAAACCTAAATCCTAAACCATAAACTGAACATTTGCAGTATCCTGAGCAAACTGAAGGAAATTTGTCTAGGACGCATTCTCATTTTGACCATGAAGCATTAGCGGTAAATGAGCATGGTCATCGTGCAAACTATGTGGATGCAAGCATCGATTCACAGCTAGATGCTGCTGATTCTGTGGTTCCATCACCAAATGGAGAGGTAGAGGTTGGTAGCTTAAAGATGACTCTTGTACAAGTGGCTGTGTTCCTTATTTATGCCCTTATATATCTTGTTTATAATTATGTCATGCATTTTTAGGTGCATGACTCTATAGATGAGAGCCATGATAAAGCCCAATCTCAGCTGAACTTGCAGCAAATATCATCCCAGTTTCATGAGGCTCTTAGAGTGGATCCCCTCTATAATGGCAATGACGCTAAGGTTTTTCTAATGTTCCTCTAGCACATGTTTTGCAATTTACTTCTGCATAATCGCTTGGCCATAGCCTATGTGCTGAAACTTATGTTCTTGAGTCTGGACTTAATTCCTATGTTTAGTATGCTTCTTTAAAATTAAATTGATCAAACTACTACTACTACTACCTCAGGAGAAGAAAGGCACACCTGTAATTAGTCACAGCATGGATGACAGAAATGCAATGATGGAACATCCTAGTTTTGCAATCAATGCATCTTCATCAGAAGGACAAACCCGTGCTGTTAATATTAGTGAAACAGCCTCACGTACTGCCTCGAGTGATGCTTCAACCATTGCCTTTGCTTCCATGGAGCAGAAGAGTGATATAGCTGGAAATCTTGGGGAAAGTTATCTATTGGACGAAAGAGCATTGCTGGCTTCTATAGCTCGCGCTATAGGATCTGGTGGCAGGACCAGAATTAGTTCAACCGTGAGTTAATTTATTTGCTCCCACTTCATATTAGTAGTAATTTATTTCCAGCTATGACTGTTATTGGGTGCCTGATGATATCTGACATGTCTTTGGACAGCTTCCAAATAGACTTGGAAAAATGCTTGCACCTCTTCACTGGCATGATTATAAAAAGAAGTATGGGAAGCTTGATGATTTTGTGGGCAATCATCCTGATGTAAGTCCCCTTAGTCTTTATGTTTCAACATCTTAGTAGATGATGATTATTCATTGTGACTATTATCTTGCTGCAGTTATTTTTGATCGAGGGAGACTACATTCAGCTACGAGAAGGTGCACAAAAAACCATAGCAGCCACAGCAACTGCTGCTAAAGTGGCCGCTGCAGCTGCTGCTGCAGCTGCTCCATCTTCATTCACATCACTGACGCCTTCTGTAGCAGTTACTCCCATGGCACATTCCCACAGATCGAAAAAGGTGTCCTCTTGAATTCTCCTGTAAACTCTGACAAGGCCCCAGTTTCCATGATTTTGTAGTTGTTGGGCTTCCAAATATGTCTGACCATCCTTCTCAGTTCTCAGCAATGCAAAGTCAGAACTTGAACGGCAGCACCTTTCATGTTGCTGGAGGAGTCTCAAATGGTATTTTGAACAGATCAAACGATCATGCAGAACCGAAGAGCTCAGTTGGCAATGGGATGAGCCCTGACAGAATTGATTATCATCAAAGCAAGGTTTCATCTCACGGGAAGCCTGGTATGAGCATGGCTGGGCAAAAACCGAACAACAGGTTCTTTATAAGAATTTAGTGAATTTGTCCAATAACAATCATTTCCTTAGAAAACAAAATCTCATTATTATATGTTATTTCAGGACAACTACTGCTGCATCAAGTCCCAGAAGATAGTAAGTACGCGCGTATATTTAGATTGTACTGTTTTCTTACAAAACAGAGACCTTTGCTTGTGAATCTCCTGATGGCATAAATTATCACTTACATATGATCCAAGGATGGCGAAAAGCGTGCACCAAATTAGTAACTGGACTTTAAATCGATAATATGTCCATCAGTATGTTTGATTACATGGATCCACTCATCATCTCGACTTCTGACTCTCATGTGCAGGATATTTTGGTAATTTGAGCGACGTGCTGATTAACTTAATTTCAGCTTACAGGAAGAAGCTGTAACATGTCAAGTTGAAATATGCATTTTATATATCCCCATGGAAATGTGATTCAAGATATAATTATGTATTGGTGACCGTATAGTAACTGGGGCTTTTTTCCTATTGGTGTCAAGCTATCCCATTTCTTATAGCTTTTAATTTTGATGATGACTAAACTGAACCCCAACCAACCATGGTTCTATTTTGACCACTATGACATTAATCTATGCCAGTTTGTATGTATTCTTGTGATCCCTTTACCTCTGTATAAGTACGTGTTTGATTTATTTTCTGAAAATGTGTAGCCTACATAATGTGCTACCAAATGGAGTTCCAGATCAACTTCAGTGTAACACAAACATTCATTTGATATAGTGCAGACATGAAAACTGGAGATCTATGTCTAGCTATGTAACTCATGCCCGTCTTACAATGCCTCAGACGTTTTGAAAACCATCATTCTACAACATCTAAACCTAAATAATTTATAGTAATATCAAAACATTCATCTTAACTATTTCGGTTCATACTTAACCGTGGAAAGGTACTACTACTGAGCTGGATACAGCCATCATGGAAAGGGAAGCAAGCCTTAAAAGTATCATTCTCGGCCATCTGCAGGTCCAAAATTGGTGTTTCCTTGGTTATCACCGGAGACACCCTCCAGCATGCCTGACTGGCTTCCTGGAAAACCCATTGAACCGCTCGGACCTGGCTGCCCAGGTAGTTGCAAGCCGTTGGGCCCTCCTCCAAGACCGAAATGGGCAGGAAGTTGCTGCTGGAACTGGAGCATCTGATTCTGCTGGTCCTGAGGCCGGAGAGCATTGAGCTGAAAGGGTGACTTCGCAACAGGAGCACCAGGTTGCTGCATTATTGGAGTATGGATTTGCAGTCCTGAGGCGGTTCCTTGGGTTGCGACTAAACTATTAGGAAGCTGCATGAGAATATCATTTCATTAGGAGAAGTATTGTGTGTCTAACCAGCACTGGAGGAATATACTTGGGTTACCGTTGCTGGTATAAACATAATATCCAGTAGATTCATAATAAAACGATAGATGAACCTGTGAAGGCATTCCGGATCCTGGAGGCTGCGCATCAGCAATAGCAGCTAAATACATTAAATTCTTCTGAAGGATAGCTTGGTACCTGAAACATTTAACATGATTGAGGATCAAGGGTACATTTGGCTTCATTGTTCGACTCTATTTGCATTCTTGAAACATACTTCCAGAGTAACACATCACTATTCCCAACTTATCCTTCAAACACATCACAGTTTTACTAGGAAAATTTCAGCTTCACATCACCCTTTCCAGCTTATCGTCAAACACATTCCGCCACAACTGAAATTAATCCAACATAGACTAAAGGTCTCTGGGTAAATATTGGGATTTCCGTGTTGCATAGCAGCCTCAGGAAGTAAATCCAATATTCATACATTGAAAAAATGCCAATAGAGTAACGAGAATTCTAGATGTTCTGGATATGACTGCTCCGATATCCACAGAAGAACATGCTAGTGTTTAACAAAAAAGACTAAACATAGCTCTACCACAAGTTACAATACCACAGCTCAAACACGTGCATGAAAGTGTCCCGGACATTAAAAATGCACGCTACAATTTTGACAAACTCTAACGATGCCTAATTATGCTTCCACATCTTAGCTCCTCTTTACTTTAAGTAGCATACTGCTCTCAATTATAACCTTTGAAGTTTGAGATTCCTTTTGAGCGTTTACTAATCAACATTGCACACGAGGGCAAGGCCATTTTGGTAAAGTGAATATTAAGTGATATACTAGCAACAAGTACTCACTATATAGCAACATCAGGAAATAAAGGTAAGGATATAACACTGAAGAAACACTACTGAAAAGTCAAAAATATAGTCTGAAATTTATAATTTCAGAAAAAAATACCATTTTATTCATAGTTGGGATGGATATAGTTTTTCATCTTTGTGCATCACATTCACATATCGGGAAACTGTAAGTTCTGATATTAGCTTTATTTTCTTTGAGACAATTCAAAACCAAAATTGAAAGAGCTTTTGTTAGTTAGGCAACAACTCATAGCTTAAATGCAACAAATGAGTTCTTCAGCTTGTCCACACCATTTAAGAAGTCGTTTCAGAAACATTGTACTTGGAAACAAAGGATAAAGTTAAGTGATGACAAAAGTGCTGCAAACAATGACAATGGTAAAGATAAACAATCTATATACATGATATCAATTAAACAAACCACTGGCAAACAAGAAGAAATGCGACTCACCTAGCGCACTCTGCTATTTTCCCCATATTCTGATTCTCCAGTATCGCCACAATAAGATTTTTGTTCTCATCCAAATACTGCATCAAGCATAATGATGATGGATACATTAAATCTTCCAATAAGTCGTTCAAATCCACGAACAACTAGTAAATCTTTGCTGTACTAGATAAGCCAACAAGCAAACAAAGCTACACCACACCTATAATGGTTCTTGTTTTGGAAAAGTTACAAAAAGCACAAATCAAAGAAAGCAAAAGTTGGCAAAAATCAAAACCTTTACAAACAATGCATCATATGAAATCCAAGACCAACATTAATGGATGCACAAACACTTACATATTGGTGTTGGTTATGCATTTATTACTGTTGAAATGCATTTATGATACATTTTAATGCCAGTAATCCAATTAGCACGAATTTAAGTTAGAACATAGTAGACGATAGAAAAAACCCCTATAAATGGAAATCCACAAAATCCTATAAATGCGTCATCCACACTCAGACAGCAGAACTTTTCTATTACGCTTCGATTTGTGAACACATACACAATGGATACAAGCCTTTTAAACGCTTATGCAACTAGTTGTACTCCCAGCAGTGAGAGGTGTACCTTCTGAATCTGCTCGGTGGAGACGACATTGATCGCCGCCGGTGAAGCTTGATTCATTGTCTGCGGCGCCTGTTGCTGCATTTCTCAGCAATTTAAGCTGAACCCTTCCTAATTCCCTCGATAATTAACCTTAAAATTGGGTATTCGGGAGCAATGAAATCGAAAAATTTCTGATTTAGCCGAAGACGAAAGAGTATTTCGAAATTGAATTCTAAATTAGGCTACTATACTATTTTTATGCGCAGCTTGCTATTCTTCTTCCTCTTCAACCTATTTTATCCGATTTCATAAATTATTTCTTTTCCTGAAAAATTGATAAGTACAAAAAAAGAAAGTTATGGGGAGTCAAGCCTAGTTTCTTTTTTTTATGAGGGATTAAAAAATATCAGCAAAAATAAGGGACCAAAAAGAAATTACAAACAGAAAGAGAGGCGAAGAATAAAGCTTTTTCTCCATTTTCAGCCTAATCCGAAAATCTTTTCCCTCCATTTATCCAAAGGCATTCATTGCCATCTTCACACGCGCCATGCCTTCACTCCCCTTTCTTCACAACTTCTACCGCTCTCCTTTTCGCGCAACAGCTCTCGGAATCTCCACCACCACGGCGACTGCTAAATTCGTTCAATTTCAGCTCCGCATAGCTCCTTTTAATTTCCGCGGCAAGGCTTTGATAGCAGCGGCTGCTTCCCGAGGCAGTAGTGTGAACGGCGACGATCATCCGTCTATTGTTCTGGACAGCCTCAGAGTTCTGCAGTGGGATCAGCTCTGTGATTGCGTGGCTTCATTCGCCGGCACGACGCTTGGCAAACAAGCCACCAAGGTGAGTGAGTATGCATATCAATATCTTTATCCGCTTGTATTTGTTTGTTTTTATTCATAATTGAATGTAAAATGATCGTGTTTGTATCAATAATTTTTATTACTGCCGAGTAGTTTAATTTAGCATCAGAGTCAGGTTAATCAAATTCCTTTCTGATCCGTGTTATTTAAGTGCATGATTCATTTGAACCTAATTGGTAGCTTCTGTAGTCAGGGGCGGAGATAGGATCTTAAGAATGGGACATACTCCGCATGTATTTAGAAACAGGTTTGGAAGGCAAAGTTACAATATCAATATGTAAATGTTACATGGGAAAGGATGTAATATTACTTGTTGCACAGCTACGAAAAATTCAAACAAGCAAAGATAGCTTGATGATAGCTTGAGTGTTTAGTTAGCTTTTTTTTTGTTTGTTCAGTACATTTGTTATTTTTTGCATGTGCAGGACCAGTTATGGAATTTGAATAAAACTTATCAACGTAGCATAAGGCTCCTAGAAGAGACCAAAGCAGCTGTGGAGATGCATAAATATGGAGCCATGACAGATTTTACTGGCATTGATGTTGCTTTGGTATGGTAATTCTGTACTTTATGATGCATCAGTTAAAATAATTTGCCGTGCGTGAAATATGCTATATCGGGCACTATAGAAATACGAGTGTGATACATTATAAATGATTGATAGTCCTATTTAATTCCTTGACTATTCTTTCTTTTTTTCAGAAGAAAGATGGAATGAAATCCTTTTTCATTCACCTTTCTTCGTAAATGGAATACAAAACATGTTAATTGATCCTCTTTTATTTGAAGGTTGAAACTGGCATAAAATGTGCTCGTAGAGGTTTTCCCGTGAGTGGGAGTGAAGCAATGGCTCTTGTAGTTCTTCTACGACTTGCAGAAACACTACAATTCAATGTCAAAGCTGCAATAAAGGAAGATTCAGATTGGTTTGTGAGGTTTATGCCTCTATCAGAATTGGTACCATAATTGTTGGAGTGACAGAATTGCATTTTCAATTGTTTGCCTAATGGTATGGAATTATGCCTTATTGAGCAGTTATGTTGCAGATTACGGAACTTGTTATCAGTCAGTCGTTGATTAAGTTTATAGAGCAACTTGTAGATGAAGATGGCTCAGTAAAAGATTCTGCGGTTGGTCAATATTGCATTTACATTCACCAATTTGGCATCTAGTTCACCTTCTGGTTGATCATGAAGTTTTCCCGTTTCAGAGTTCAAACTTGCGGCAATCACGTGATCGAGTGCGGCTTCTTGAGAAAAAGGTAAAGTTATGTACTACTATATCTTAAGCAGTGATAACACTTAAAGTTGATGGAATATGTTGAGTGTTATTTGGCTTGGGATATGGAGTATTGGTTCTATTGTTGTGTGTATGAATCTAGTGAAGTCTATTTAAGGGTGACCAATTCATAATTTTTTTAATATTTCCATCATTCAGTTATACCTGTTGATGGAAAACGTGATCAGAAATGAAGCAAAAGAAACGCCTACTCTGGTAACATACTCCTTCTGGAAAATGTACTTGTGATGTACAGTTGTTTACTTCATCTTTTGCACCAACTCCGCATAGCTTCTTATAGATGTAAAATAGTGAGAGTGAAACCTTTTCATATGTAGATTCTAATATATTTGAACTTTTATTGTAAATTTGTGACTGCATAGGAAATATGTAATATTGATGGCAGATGGTGCATAAGCTCAGTTGCTGCAAGGAGTCTAAATATTGAGGGATTATTGTTGGCAAGGTGCGATGACTTCTTTCAATATTTTAACTCCACAGTCTACGAGATGAACACTGATGATTAGTTTGCCAATAGCTGACCTTTTATCGTTATTCTTGCCTTTAAAGTTATGACATTCAGACATTGTAACACAAATATTAAAAGATAAGAGACATGTTTGATCCAGTTGTGCAGACATTGTAACTTTTTTCGGGAGATTTGTAGAATTTTATCTTTTTGTTACATCATAATTATTGATTAAGGCATTACGTCGAATTTGAGACAGCAGTTTAAGTGAGTTTCATGTCAAACTACCCCATTGATTTCCATTTAAGCATAAAACTTTCAGTTTCAGATAGTAATTTTTTTGGTTACTACTACAATTTAATTTATCAATTAAACATAGTTATGTATTAAAAGAGTCACAAAATTTTCGAAGACGTAGTACACTACAATCTGCTTTGTTTTTCCACTACGAACTCATGTGAGAAATAATACATTACTATAGTGGTGCAGGTGCAGGTGCAGGAAACATCATTGAGCCTCTCTCTGCTGTTCCACTTAATGATGAGCTGCAGCAAGCAAGAGATTCTGTTGCAAAGGCAGAGCAGGAGGTTCTTCTAAAGATAACAAAGAAGGTTCTGACAAATTTCTTGAGCTACTGCACTTTTCTTGTATATATGTACTTCAAACCTAATCTTATTTTCTATTTCTTGTACAGATGCAAATAGATTTGAATGACATTGAAAATATATTCAACAGCATTATTAAGATAGACACGGTATGTCAAGGAACTTAGTTCTGGGTTGTAAGTTGCATTGTCGTGAGTACTATTGATTATTTATAGCCCTCTCTCTTGTGGAAACTACTTTTATTCTTCTTACTAGCCCATAAGAAATGCTGTTTTCCCACAATGATTATTGCCTGCATAAATTACTTATTACAGTTAGTAATATTTAAATTGTGAAATTAGTTCTATCAGCTGACCGAACTGATTTTCTACATAGTGTTTTGCAAGGAATATTGCCATTTAATTGTTGATGACTGGAAAAGCATAACTTATATGTGCCATAGAGATCCATAAATGGGGATAATTTCTTTATTAGCATAATGCTACTTATGTCCATTATGTGCGTGCGTGTATAATATCTATGCATACATGCTCGAAATATTGTATTTATATATTTATAATGTGATACAGATTAATGCTAGAGCAAAGTACAGTCTTTCCTTTGAGGGTGCATGTCCTGATTTATATCTGGTAAAAGATAAAGATAGAGCTATTAATGCTGAAACCCCAGCAGAGGAGGAAATTTTATTGGAACAAACTAGGAGGACGTGGATTATGTATCTGCCTAAAGCTCACCATCCGTTATTGCTTCAGAAGCATCGTCACAGTTTACAGATGGCCATGAAAGATCTCAGTAATGCAAATGCTGTACGTTATGCTTCATTTATATTCATGTCTCTTCATACAATCGTACTTCAGGTATATATGTATAGGACTTGAAGAGAACAATCCTTAAAAACATTATCTCGTTTGATTTTACTTGCATGCTACATGGATGGTTAAGTGTTAACATGTGATTTTTACAAGGTTCACTACCACACATAGCTTCTTTCTGTTCCTTTGTTTTTCTAAGTTTTGGATCGGGATGTAGGGGCAAGTGAAGGAAGAATGACCCATATTGTGACATTGTCTTGTTGGGTAAATATAGAGCTCCTTCGGTGGTAATGAGCCTAAAGAGAATGTTTTAAGTGACGGAGCCTGAATTTATTAACTGTATGACATGGCATGTGCTTTTATCATGTGACTTTGCAAATGGCTGATAAGACAGTTACATGTGTCAAACTTGCTGTAGAGGATCTAGCTTCAGGAGCTACTATTAGCATGACAAATACTGCGAGAAATCATCTTGATGGCCCGTTTGCTAGTTACATCTTCACTTGGTGCTATATTTTTCTCCTTGTTAGTAATCGTTAGGGTACAGTAGAGCTTTCCCTTTAGTGGCATACTCAATACAATCTTTGTATTAGGGTTTAGGGTATGATTTGAGATCTATAAGTTCCCTTATAGTCATATGCTTTTTCCAGGAGATCAGGAGAAGGAAACAGCTTGGAGGATCTGCAAAGTTTAAAGAAGATTTGAATGTATCGGCTTTGGAAATGCAGGCAAAACCTTCACAGAAAAATACCCTGCTGTTTCAAGCATAGCTAGCAGGAGTATAGCTTTTGTGATCTCTAAATTGTTATTTCAGGTTGCTAAGTTGAAGCAAGTTCGTCCAGTCCCTTTCGATATATTGATATCACAGAAAACTAGAGTTCTGATTATAACTGGCCCCAACACCGGAGGCAAAACCATTTGCCTGAAAACAGTTGGATTGGCTGCTATGATGGCAAAATCAGGTATGTCAATGTTTTATGTAACTTTTACTTTTCATTATATTGATCTCATCTAATGATTATCATATACCAAAGTACCAAATATATAGCTGATGATTTGTTTTACTTATTGTGTTTTATCTCCTAATATGTGCTGATGCTATCAAGGTCAATGACATGTAGGTCTATATGTTTTGGCTTCAGAAGGGGCAAAAGTTCCCTGGTTTGACTATGTACTTGCTGATATTGGTGATGAACAGTCTCTATCTCAATCTTTATCTACCTTCTCTGGCCATCTAAAACAAATTAGTGTAAGTTGGCAACATAACTTCTTTTGTGTCTCATGTAACTGGATCCTTAGATCAATAACACTCAACTGGATCAGTACTTTGTTATGAGATGTACTGTACTCTATTTATTATATTCGTGCTCATAAAACTTAATGAATTCTAACTGCTTTCCTGATTTGTTCCCTTGTTGAAACTCATTTTTTAACTCCTACTTTGAACCTTGCAGGAAATCAAGGGTCTATCTACCAGTCTGTCATTGGTGCTCTTGGATGAAGTATGGAATTTAAATTATACACTCTTCAGTTCATGTGTTGAAAATCAGTTGACATATTTTTTATTAGAAAATATCAAATAAAAACAAGTGAGCCATGATGGACTTTTTTTAAAAAAAAAAAAAGCATGCTGATAGTATACCAATTAATTAGTATTTTCTATCAACATTTTTTAGGTAGGTGCAGGGACAAATCCTCTCGAGGGAGCTGCCCTGGGGATGTCACTGCTGGAATCTTTTGCTGATTCTGGGGCCTTGTTGACAGTTGCATCTACACATCATGGAGAACTCAAAAGTCTTAAATACAGGTAACTTATGTCAAAATGAAAAATGACACATGACTGTAGCCAATTAACACTTGCTTTTTCACCTATGACAGCAATAATGCCTTTGAAAATGCCTGCATGGAGTTTGATGAAGTGGAGTTGAAACCTACATACAGGGTCCTCTGGGGAGTTCCAGGTTTGAAATATCTACTGTTTGTTGGCCTAGTGAGATGCTATGCTCAAATTTGAACTCTGGTACACAATATGATATTCATCTTGCTCCTAGGCCACTTATTTCTTCCCTCTCCTATTTTGTTTTGGTTGTATTAGCAATAAACATCCAGTATCAACCGCTAATTCTTGTTCCTGCTTTCTACATTTACATTCCGAAGCTCTTTGATACACTTAATTTGCATCAATTTTAGGACGGTCAAATGCTATCAATATTGCTGAGAGGCTCGGACTGCCTGTTGAAATTTTGAGTAATGCGCGCAAACTATATGGAGCAGCTAGTGCAGAAATAAATGAGGTATTTGGATTTGGTTTAATGAACACTTCAATACTGGTTGCCTATAGAGAGGGGCACGGAATCTCCCAACAAATATACGAGTTTCAGTCTTCAATAGATCACGAATTCTCATATCAATCTATGACATTTCAACTTCAGAGATTTCAATGATTTGTTGAGGAGTTGTTTCTTGAGTTCTTTACAGCTATGCAACTCTATGTCTTTTCCTGGTCACTGTTATTATCCTTTCCCGAAATAAACTAGTTAATTTCCCAGGAAGGTGATATCCTGACTCTGTCAACTTCGCCAAGATTGACTTTATTACAACTCTGATAAATAAATAGATAATAGTTTGAATGTCCATAGATCTAGATTTTGTTGTGCTTCAAGTAAATAACTTGTGATTCATATATACTAGTTTGTCAAACACATTCAATCTAGCAAATTCATTTCCAATTTTAGTGCAGGTAATAATGGATATGGAAAGATTCAAGCAGGATTATCATGAAAAAGTTCATGAATCACAGCACTATCTGAGGTGAGAAGCTTTTTACTATGACAAAATAGTTTTGTGGTTTGGTTAGTGTGGCGATTTGACATATTACTGGCAAATTCAGCACTGAATATAGTGTTAAGGCCTAAGGGAAAATGTGCTGGGATTAATTTCACTTACTGTCTAATGATCTTAATGGTAACTGGTAGATGGTAGGAATACTTCCTTCCCAAACTCACCTTATGTACAAAGCAAGTTTGCTAGAACTACGCTTGAGCTGGGCATTTTTGTTGAACTGGTGGCTGGTGCAGAAATGATTCCTTGTTTTGGGTTCAGGATCTCAAAGAAACTCTACCAGAGTCTACTGTTGACTAGAAACAGAGTCACAGAACATAGGATGATGGAAAAACAAAGAATGGTGCAAGAAATATCCAAGATGGCTGCTTCAGCACGTTCCACCATGCACAAGAATCTGCGAGAATCTCGATCACGTCCTACTCCACTGCTCAAACAAACAAAAACAGAGATGGATAAGCATGCTTCAAATATTGTTAATCAACATGCTGCTGCTACAGGTGAAAATAGAACTTGTGTGGCTACTGAGTCTTCCGAGCCTGTGGATAATACCAAGCAGTCAATTACAGGTAATCAATTTCAAAACACAGGTCCAATCTTTTAATTACACCACCACTCTGCGCCAAAGTCAGGTGCCTTGCTTGTTTAATTAGGCCTTGCTTGTTGAACCAGGGGAGTGCCCAAGACATCCCCATCTTAAGTAACTATTTCTTACAGTGTTCCATTTTCTTTTTGTGTTTGTTTCACATTGCAGAGAAGAAGCTTAAACTTCCAAAGGCTGGTGACATGGTGAATGTTCCTTCGCTCAACAAAAAAGCTGCAGTGTTGGAAGTGGATCTATCTAAAGAAGAAGTAGTAGTTCAAGCTGGTTTCTTGAAGGTTAAACTGAAGCTCGCTGATATTGTGCCCTGCTAGCCTTTGTTTCCTTTCTCCTCCAGAAGATAGACATACTCAATGAACTACTACTGTTAGATTTCTTTTCTTTTTCTGTTTATTTATCGTAGCTACGTTTAATCTGCTGGAAGAGATGTAGTTTTGCTGCTGGATATATGATATTTCTAGTGTATAAATGTTAGTATCTGTCCAATTGGTAAATTGTTGTATATACAATGCATGTGCATTAATGGGTAGCACATTTTTGGCATAATAAAGTGCACATGTTTTGGGCCTTTTGGCTATACCTTTTTCATATTTTTGGTGCAGCACAAGAGCTTAAGCAAGTACTACTAAACAGTAATAGCATGTTTGGTACATTTTTGTTCATAGAATTCCATCCCTAGATGAGTAATCCACCCTACCAAATATGCACTAAGTATATTTTAGGAAGTAATCCCCTTTCTAGCAAACATTCCAAGTACATTCATATAAAACTGGTAATGGTATCTTGTGGCTTGATTTTATTTATCATCTAGAACTTTACAGGTTATCAGATAAAAATACCAACTGTGTCATTGCAACAGAATTCCTTGGCAAATGTTTACATGGAGATCTAATCTATGAGGGAATTCTCACATTCACCTCAATTTTTTTTTTGAAATTTAAGCAGAGAACTCACTACATCTCTCATTGAGGGCCTGATATCTGGAACCATTTCAGTGCATTTTAAAGCAAGATCCACCATCTCCAGTACTTCTTGCTGGTCCTCTCTCTCCCAGTGCATGATTTCTTCATCCAAGAAATCGACGTGAGGGTTGTAACCATGTAGTGTCGTCCTTACCCATGAGACAATATCTAAGCCCTCATCAAAGCTGGGATCCACAGGTAATTTTCTGCAAAGAAGCTCCAGCAGAATTACCCCATAGCTGTATACATCACATTTATCCGTCAACTTTGATGAGTATGCATTCTCTGAAACGAAAACAGTAAGGCTTTATGAGGTTAGATTCTTGACAAAAACTCTTGATTTCTGAACATGTTGTAACTGTTGAAATCCACATGATTGTAGCATAGAATATCTGAAAGGTAAAGGTTAGCTGATTCTTACCTGGTGCTATATAGCCAAGTGTTCCAACAATTGTAGAATCTGTTTCGTCTTCTTCAACATCTGAATCCAGTTTCGCTGTCCCAAAATCTCCAATCTTCGGTTCAAATTCTGAGTCCAGCAGTACATTGTCTGATTTGATATCTCTGTGAATGATTGGAGGCACACAATCATGGTGAAGATACGACAAACCTTGAGCTATTCCAAGAGCTATACGGCATCGTTGCTCCCAGGTCAAAGCTACCCGAGGCAACCTCTTGTGCAGCAGATGATAGAGAGTACCTTCAGGCATGTATTCTGTAACTATGTATCCACATCCATTCCTGATGCTGTATCCTCCCATTCTAAGTATATTTCTATGCCTGACCAGGTTCAAAATTCTCATCTCCGTGTTGGATTTTGCCTCAGTTAGATCCACCTTCTTAATTGCCCAGTGCTTTTTTGATTTCATCGATTGTGCTCTATAAACAGTTCCATGCTTGCCTCTTCCAATCACATATTTATCACTCCAACCTTCAGTTCCACGAAGAATGTCAACAAATTTCAGATCATCTGGTAAGTCTTCGTAGCTCGATTGATCGTGCAACAGCGACTGTTCAGGAGTTGATGGGGTATGGTGCCAAAAACGAGTTACTAACACGTACATGGCAGCAAGAAGGCATGCTGTCAAGAAAAATGATCCGGTTATAATACCAGCAAGGAGGCCTCGATGTACTTTCTTGTGACTTCTGCAGTTGCCGCCATTTATGGATGCTAGGCAGAGTCTTGGATTTCCGTCAGATGTTCTGGGTTGCTCCAATGGCTTTGCCCAAGCATCAGGAATTTGGCCAGAGAGTTGATTATATGATATGTTCAGAACTTGAAGTGATCCCATATCATTTGCCACTGATGGTATCTCGCCTGAGAAATCGTTGCTTGAGATATCAAGAATCTCCAAGTTTTTGAGATTGCCAATGCATCTGGGTATTTCTCCAGAAAACTTGTTTGTACTGAGGTTCAGACTCTTGAGATCTGTATTAAGATTGCAAGGAAAATGACCCTCGAGCAAATTGTCCCCAAGCTGCAGCACTCGCAGTTTTTGTCCACTCGCAGAAGTGTTGGGAATCATGCCTGTCAGTTTGTTGTCTTGAAACTGAATGATTGACAGTGATGATGAAGAAAGGATCTCAGACGGGACACCTCCCTCAAGGTCATTCTTGCTGAGGTCTAGCATGTCTATTTTTGGACAACGACTCAGCTCGGGAGGAATTTCTCCTGTCAATCTGTTTGAAGAAATATTCATTTCTACCAGATTTTGAAGTCCCCCAAATTCCTTAGGTATTGAGCCTGAAAACTTATTGTCTGAAAGATCAACAGTTGAGAGATTGCTCCAGGAACCAAAGACTGTTGGGATAGGTCCTTCAAACATGTTTCCTCGAATATTAAAATATTCAATGCTGGATGAATTTTCCAGCTCATTTGGTATGCTTCCTTGCAAGCTATTGTTGTCAAGAGACAATCTAATTAGAGACTTACATTTGATGATTTCTGTGGGGAAACCGCCTACAAATTTGTTGTTGCCAAGGGTGTAACGTTGAAGACGGTTGCCAGAACATGCAGCACGTGGAAGTTCTCCCGTGAACTGATTTCCTGTAAGATCCAAGATAACCAAACCAGGAACGAGATTCTTGCCCAGATCTGATGGAATCACCCCTTCTAATTTGTTTACAGCCAAATTAAGAGTTGTAAGGTTGGTCAACTTGGTAATACCAGGTGGTACTCTGCCTGTCATGCTGTTGTTGTAAACGCTGAACACTTGAAGAGAGATCAAACTCCCTACACAATCCGGTATAGGACCCTCAATATGATTGTGATTCAGCATGAGAAACACCAAACTCCGGAGACCACATAACTCAGGAGGAAGAATTCCACTGATGTTGTTTTCGCGCAAAACAACATCTGTTAGAGAAGTGCAGTTTCCAATTCCCTGAGGTATAGGACCACTGAGCCTATTTTTTAATAGATTCATGAACCGCAAATTTCTGAGATAAGAAACTGAAGCTGGAATAGGACCAGTCAAGACGTTTTCTGATAAGTCGAGGCGAGTAAGCTTATCACATTGCCTGATATCTTCAGGAATGCTCCCATTGAACTTGTTTACAAAAAGCAAGAGGCTCGTTATATTCCTGAGACTCCAGACGGACATAGGAATTTGCCCTTCAAAGTTGTTTCGAGCAAGGGACAGTTGGTCAAGTTGCATCAGCCCCGTGAAGATATCCTGCTCCATTACTCCTCCAAGCTTGTTCCTAGATACATCCAGGAATTGGAGATCCCGACAGTTGCTTATGGACGGTGGCAAGGAGCCATGGAATGAATTGTTTCGCAGAAGCAGTTCAACAAGTGGGCATCTTGATGGAAATTTAGGTAACGTACCGTTGAATTGATTCAAATCCAAATAGAGATACTTCAAATTCAGAACTGAAAACAGCTCACTTGGAACTTCACCGCTCAATGAGCTCGCGCTCAACGCAAGATATTCAAGACGTTTGCATTGGCCTACCTCGGGTGGAATCGTGCCAGATAGCTTGTTCCCGCCCAAGTCGAGCGCCAGAAGCTTGCCTGGCTTGAAAACGTCAGGTGGAATTGGTCCTGACAGGTGATTGTTGTTGAGATTAACATCGATGAGCTGACTGCAGTTTCCAAGCACAGTAGGAACGCTTCCACTGAAATTGTTGCTGCTGAGATCAACAAGGACCAGATCAGAAACCCCACACAGCAACGAATACGAATCTTCTAGAACCCCAGTGAGCCCTAACCCCTTCAGCTCCAACTTTTCCACTCGAAAATCTGTTTCATTTGAGTAGCAAGAAACACCAGGCCAGCTGCAGTGAGCAGAAGCTGAGGTGGTCGGGTTCCATTGCAGGAGAGACTTCGAGGCCTCCGGCAGACTGTCTCGGAACCGGAGAAGCTGCAGCGCAGCTTGAGGCTGCGAAGCAGATGGGAGTGGGACAAGAAACAGAACATAACCAAGAATCACAATAAACATATCGGGTAAGCTTGTTTGGATCAGTAGGTGATTTTGGATTCGAGTGATATCGGATTTTGTGTGTGTTTGGTTTTGGCAAAAATGGTCATGGACATGGATCATGTGATGAAATACCAGTGTGCCTAAACATGTGTGATTTGTTTGTTTTTGTATATTTTAGAAGGAGATCTTTGAGTTGAAGAAATGGGGATATGTTTGTCTGAGGTGAAATGATTCTAAAGTGGTGTTGGTCCAAGAAGAGCTGCTGAGTGACAACAGCTCTCATTATTTTTTTAAGGTAACAGTTTTCCACCATACTATTTGTCTATTTTTTTAAGCTGCGCATGTGCTTATCGTTTTACTATAATTTTGTGGTAACGTCCAACTTTTTTGGCATATTGTGATTTATAATGGATGGGGGGTGGGTGATGGGGTTTAGTTTAGAATATGAAGGAAATTCCATAGACTAGTGCTCGATTCGTGAGATAAAATAATATTGAGATATAATATGAAATATGTCAATACGAGGAGGGATGAGAAATCGTCCGACTATTTCAATCTCATCAAAATGGTGAGATCTATAAATAATCGCAAGATAAGGGTGCAATATTCACTGTAGAGCCGGGCCGACGAGCTCGGGGAGTTTGGTTGTCATGCCAACTGAACATAAGATTATAAATAAAGAGGGAAGAAGTTTTGGTTGATTTTGACAACCGAACGACCCCATAGTGTATAGAAAATGACTCGAAAATTAGAACTATTTTAGAAATTTATATGATATTGCGATATTTCTATAATGAAAATTGAGTGAAATATTGAAAGGGGAAATTGGGCAAACCTTATATGTGGAAGGGATATTTAAATCCCGCACTCCAACTAAATGAGAAGTACAAATATTGTTACAAATAATGTCACATTCACACTTGCTTATATTGGGTTGACGAGTGTGGTGTCACATATTGTCTAAATTCATACAGTTATAATTTTTTGGTAAATTAATCCTTTCATGAGAAACTGGAGTAAAAAGTGGTCGGTATGATTAATTAATAATGTAGGAGCTCTTATTCTTAATAATCTCTCATTAGAACACAAAAGTAAAAATATTCTATTCAAAGCTACTACTAATAAAATGAAATTCAGACAGATCTATAAATTCGGAATATCACGAAAGGCGACTTCATAGATTTCTACAAAGCTTAGGTTGTGAGTTGAGGACCAAGTTTTTTACAGACTCTTTTGCCATTTTTTTCTTGTTCTGGTTTTCATATATAAATGACATTTAGATGATGACTTAGGTGAGTATATGTTTAAATTTGATGTGGCAGGTTTAGAATTAAATCTATAGAAGAGTTTATAGGATCAAATTTTGGATCTCTGGACTTTAAAAATCATACTCCACCAGCATTAAAAAATATTTCATGTTGATCATGTTGAGCTAGACTTTATGGGTGTCTCACATGAGAAGATATTTGACTATTATAGGTCGGTTGGTATGAAAGCCAAAATGTCTTCATAACTGTCAAATTTTTTAAAAACTAAAATTGGGTTAGTGTTGAAAAAATGATTTTCGCGTTATAGTTAATCTTATTGTTGAAATAACGGGTATATATATTTTCATTTTCTTTCCTTCTTTTTGACATGTTCATACTAGAATAGATAACGTAGGTTTTTTTCTACTTCAGGATACAATAAAGATTCCCAAAACGAGAACTTTTTTTTACATTACAATTTCGGGAAACGATTTTAGTGTACAAATTTTTTAAAATAAAAACCACCATCGGTAAGCAAAACCACTTGAGCAGTTTGTTCAATTTTTCAAATGTGTTTCCTAAAATTGTAATGTAGAAAGAAAAATCATTTTGGGAACAATAGACTTGTGTGATAAAATAGTAATATCAAGATAGAGAATTATACGTGGACATTTCTAATCATTTAATATTATCTTTTAGCTTAACTCAAAGCCCTACATAAAATAAGGGTATGCCTCAATCTTGCCAAATTATAATGTTAAGAGCTCGTTTGATATATTGGTTGGGTTATGCACAGGTGAGATACATCACCAAGTTATTGGGGTAGTCTGCGGGCCCAAGATTAAATTAACTCATGTTTGATACGCAATGTCCATAAGTTGGCCTCCAATTTTTAGCTCTCTAATTTCCCTCGCGTTTTTCCCTCTCTAATTTCATTCTAATTTTTTACTCTCTAATTTTCCCCTCATTTTTCCCTCTAATTTTCCTCTCTAAATAGCCCTATCGGGAATCACAAGATTAAACCTTTCCTTTGCAAGATTAAACCACTAAGAAGCAATTCTTCAAACACCTACAAGGCACAAATGTGTTCCAATTAAAATCCTCAAAAAAACTCATACACTCCTTCACTCTAGGAAACAAAAAATTACTACATCACAAGGATGAAGCGCGCTGAAGCAAGGGTGCTCTTCGCCCAATCCCTCCACCCCCTCCCCCCCAAAAAAAAAATAAAATTGACATTTGCCTCGAAGATAAATAGAAACGCGCTGAATCGGAGTATATCTCACAAAATAATTTCCAAAAAACAATGCCCAGAATGACACCACCAACTTCGTCGGTCTCACCCACCACTTTGAATTCTTACCATTCCATGAAGTAATTTTGATGGAGATCGTCGGACTTCGGAAGAAGGTTTCGCAAAATGATGCTTGAGCAAGATGGGTATGAAAGTGATATTTTTTGAAACTGAGTACGCTTCTCAATGCTATTTTTCTGAAGATATATATCATTGTATTTTATTGAAAAATCTGTCGGCCAAGTTGGGCTTTTGCAAAAAAACAAGGGCCACTATGTTATACATTTTGTTATCAAACGCATGAAATGAGCAGGTATTATATATCTATAATTGGCCATATCTTGCCATCACCAACATATCAAACGAGCCCTAACCATGTTTATGTAGAGATTTGATCTCCTGGGCGTCATTAGGTGAGCGATATGTAGGCGACGGTTTACGTGGCGGTGAAATGGAATTACGGCTGCTTACGTGGCAGTAAAGGTGGAATAATGAATTTTCTATTATTTAATTTATTGTTCCTAATATTCTCTCTCAACCATGACACGCCTTCATCTCTACCAACACGCAGGTCAAAACCATCCGTTGCATATCTGATTCTTTTTTCTCTACAAATTCCGTTCAGTTCTTCTTTTTTTATTTCTCCAAATCTAATTCTCCATCAACATTACTCATAATCCAATAGTTTCATCTTCATGATTTTTTTTCTCTGAGCTGAAATTTAGCAGCACATCTAAATTTATTGATTCTCCTAAAATTTCAAAAATCACAAAATTGCAAGCTTGAGATGTAAAACCCCTTCCACTCTCTTCCTTCTCAAAATTTCAGACAAAAATTGCAGAGCGTGAGACGAAAAAATTAAAACAATTTCTTATTTCCACTTACCCCTTTTTCGATTTTGGGCATCGGGGGTTATAATTTTTGTTGATCTGATGCTAAAGCTTGAAATTAAAAGAAAATTTGATGCGGGAGCGATAAACTCCGCAGGGATGGGGAGAAGTTTTGGGAGTATCTGGAGACGAATCAAAAGAGATTCGTGGAGAATTGCCGCCACAATGAGCCATCAACGGAGGAAAAAATTACCATGTACAATGGTAGAGAGGGAGAATATAAAAAAATAATTTAAAAAAAATGTATAATTCCACTTCACCGCCACATCAACAGTCGCCTACGTATCACCTAATGACGCTCGGGAGATCAAATCTCGTTTATGTAATCCACCAATTTGTCAAAGTCCTACATAAGACAAGGGCATGTCTCAATCTTGCCAAAATTATAACTTTAATTATGTTTGTTTAACTCACCAATTTATCAAGTTAAGCCATTATTATTTAATACCATACAAATTTAGATAATTTATTTTCTATAAACAAAAACAACGAAAAAATCTTATCTCTGCATAACTTAACATGAAGCTCGTATTTCTTATTTTGTTTTATACTCCCTCCGTCCCAAGATAAGTGACTTGTATTCCTTTTTGGGGTGTCCCACTATAAGTGACCTATTTCCATTTTTAGCAAAAAGTACTTTAACTTATTTAAATACCATTCCTTAAATCCCATGCCCAAAAGAAGTAGGTCACTTATCTTGGGACGGAGGAAGTAGTATTTATATCTTTTCATATTATACCTTTCTTATCAAACGGGTACATTCTTCAAAGTAGAAAAAAAAATCCAAAGTAATGTCCTCAAATTTTATAGTTATGAAATATGGATGGGCCTAGCCCGACGACTGAATACTCAAGCCCGGTCATCTTGTGTGTGGTATGTTGAAAATAGGACTCCATATTGGGCTATTGCATGGAATTGAGGTAACAAACACCGATCCAATTCTTTTCACCATATAATATTAGTGGCCCAGTTTTACTCACTCTCGTATTTACCTTGGCCAAAACGTTATATGATCAAAGAAATGACATGTTTTTAAAAACATTGTAATTGTTCCAGATCTCCTACCATACCGACCAATGAATAAATTATAATTTTTCTAGATTACTAACAGGGGCATAAATGTAAGAAGAAATTACTAAAACTCAATGAATGCTCTTTAGTAATCTGCAATGAATATAGGAATTGGGGAAAAAAGAAAATAATTAAAAAAAGGTGGGTAGAATGGGAAAAGAGAAATGGTTGGTGGGGGAGAGAGAGTGGTTGTTTCCTTGGGGGTGGTAGCTTTCGAATCACAAATCGAATCCACTGTTGTTTGGTGGTCCATTTCGCAATTATTCTCTTGTTCCTTCCCTGGAAGCATTCTCTATTTTGGATAATTTTTTATAAAAAATATAAAATTTGATTAAATTTTGTTATCTGATAAGTTTTAAATCACTTGGGATAATCATAAAATTTGGATTCATTCTAAATTATCCAATGACAATGTTTTGTACTACTTATGAAATAGGAGTATACGATATGGAAGCCAACATCCGTGTCACTGAGTAAAATGATGTTGTCTATTCTTAAAGAAATAATATTGTTTCGTTGAAAAAACGCCAATGTTTATTGCATGTGGATGTTCAGATTTTTTTGCCGTGAGAAAAAATTGCGAACAAATCAAAATATGATTTCTTCGACTGATTTTTGAAGTCGTGAGACTAAGCAAAATTTGACTAATTTCATAATTTTTCTGACAATTTGCTCTTTTTTTCTCTCACGACCGACTGAGCTCCGAATTATATTCATGTTTTTTTATAATACTAGTGAAACGTGGTTTGAAGAAAAATAAAGCGAAACCCATGTCAAATAATTAAGTTAGGTGCAATGTATGGTGCTTTTCAGACCCAAGTTTAAAATCACAAGTTAGGACAACAATTGTATGTTAAGTTCACTTTGCATTATTATTTATATTGAGTAATGTCAAAGCACTGCAATCATTGAAATGGAGATATTTAACAACCTAACAGGCTCATGAGACTTTTTAAAATTAGTATGTACAGTACCATATTTTCAAATATCTTCAAGAAATTCAACCTAAAATTGGATGCAAAACTTACATGCAAATGTGAATATGTGTTTGACAATAAAAAGCCCTCAAGAGGTGGATTAGTGTTAGCTAAGTAATGGTTCAAAAAACTTTATTAGCAAATATAAACACTAAATTTGTAATTTCAGACACCTTGTCCCTAAACTTTTAAGTTTTATTTATTAACCTTTTTAGGATTATTATAAAATCAGTATTCGGAAGGATGAAAAATATAACGTGATACTATGTTACATTTATATATATGGAACAAAATAGTCTCAAGTGAAATGAAGGGATGATTTTGCCAAAGTTAATAAGCTTATGAAATTAAAATGTATCTATCCATGTTTAGGGAATCCAATTAAAACTGTTTGAGTGCAAGTGTGCAACTATCAACTGTAACAAGTTATGAAACTTATCCTCCCTTCGTCCCACGAGAATATACACTATTTTTATTTTTTTAGTCTGTCCTACAATAATATGAATATCTAATTTTGAAAAGTCTTTTATCTTTAATAAGGTGGAATCATTCTCCACTAACAATACTTTAATTACTTTTATACTCTATCTCTCTCTTACTTTATCAATTTTACAATGATACACGTGCTAAATCCAAAGTGAATATTTTTTAGAGACGGAGGGAGTATTTTACTGCATGTCTAATTAGAAGGACTATATATGAATTAAAATTGTCAAATTATTCTACTAGTTCTTTTTCTCAAAATTTGAGAACATTCATGAATTAAAATTAAATCACCAAATCAAAGAAGTTGCTAACTCGATAGAATAGCAACAAGAAAATTTGCAATTGAGATTTATATGAGGGGTATAATTGTCATTTAAAAACATTTGATAGGGACTTGCCATCAATTCTATCTCATTCAACAGCTGTCACAACCCCTCCATCATTAATTAATGAGTCCCACTCTTTTTTTCTCCTATCTCATATCTCACTCCCATCCTCACCCATAATGCTTCACTATATATCTATATTCATTTGTATAAATGTTACTCTAAAGTCTAAATATTCCCTATTACTATTATAGAGTCATTAATGTCAATGTTCATCATGCCATGAAACAAATAGGGAAATGAGATGGTTTTGCAACTATGATTTTACTATTTCCTTTGGTAATATATGTTGAATGATAATGGTTGCTAAATTGAGTCAAACGGTGGTACGATTATTTCCCATATGAGATCTAATCAACAACTCAATTATTTAAGCATGACTACCACAATGCAATTCTCTTCATTTGTCATTTCAAGACTACTTTCCATGTCTTGTCAACATCACATTAAGTTTTTTGGCCTTTGATTTTGAAAAGTTTTGGTCTCAACCCTAAAACAAACCATTCATGGTTTAGATGACTATTTTTTTTATTCTTGAGTTAGTCATCCATTATTAACTAACTGAATAATGATAAACAATCAAATTTTATATAATTAAAATAAAGTTATACTAATAATTTAATATATTAATTATATATTAAAATATAAATATAATAAGTGGACAAGTTAAAAAGATTTATTAGCATTTAATCTCATTTTTTATATTTATATTTGAATTTTCTTTCTATTTTTTTAATAATTTGATTTAAAGTATGCACTAATTATATTTATGGTTCTAAAAAAAATAAAAAAATTATACAAAAATCATAAATATATGACCACAATATTATGCACTATCCATGTACTATATATGCATCCAAATATTTTAATTAAATGCATAAACAAACCTAATTTTTTGTCAAATAAACTAGTTTTTGGTTGTACAAAATTTGGTCACATAGATCTGTTGTAACTAAAAAAGTGCCCACTTGACCCCAAATTGAATTGGCGATTTTAATTTTCGAACTACCCACTCAAATATGCAATATTTCCTTTTTAATTCGTCCCATAACAATATACATTTTTTTAATTTTAGAAACTATTTTCTCTCTAATGAGATGAGACTCATTCTACACTAATAATATTTTAATTACTTTTCTCTCTACTTCTATCTTATTTTACCAATTTTATATTAAAACGCGTGTTGAACTTAAAGTCATATTCTTTTGGAACGGAAAGAGTACTAACTTTGGTAATGTCGGGCCAACTTCCATCAGTTTGATTTTGATTCTAATACTCCATCGTCTCTTAAAAATAGAAATTTTTCCTTATTTATCTGTTCCCTAAAAATAGAAAATTCATACTTTAGAGAGAAAAAAAAATCTTTAGTAAGATGGGATCCATTTTTCACAAACACACTTTTTCTTGTTATTTTACTAATTTTATATTAAAACTTGCGTCGTTTTAAAAATTTATATTTTTGATGAACTTAGGAATTATTTTTTAATTGTGACTTAGTTAACCGTCGATTTTTTGCTCAAAATCAGGAAAAATCATGAAATTTTTGGGATATTTTTGGTGAACTTAGGAATTATTTTTGAATTGTGACTTAGTTAACCGTCGATTTTTGCTCAAAATCAGGAAAAATAATGAAAAATTTGGGAAAATCATAGAAAATGAGAAAAATCTTAACAATAATAAATTCGCACTCTCGAACTGAAACATGAATCACCAGCTTTAGTTCAAAACTAAAACCATGAAATTTCTTCTCCGGCTAGTTCATATTCCAATTTTCTTGATACCGAAATTGGTGGCCTTTGAACTAATAGTGAACTACACTATTAGTCCCTGATCTTGTCGAAAAATGCACTAATATTTTCTAAAAAAAATTTAGATTATTTTTGGGACGATAAGACTAAAGTAACCTTAGACACCACTAGTGTGAATATTTAAAGATCTAGGGCATTTTGGACCTTTCCATTCTCCTTCTAACTTTTTTCATTTTTTCTTCCATCACCATTTTCTTTTATAAACTCAATTATACTTTTATTTAAATAATATTTGATGCTTTATGATTTCAAAATTTTAAATAAGAAACCATATGTTTTAGTCAGCTTTATTTATTTTTAAAATTAAATAATTATTGTTTTTTATACAGATTAATCTATATGTTTGTGAAAAAATAGTATACTTAAGTGGAACAGTTTTAATATAAATATTAAAGTGAATTATAGAAAATTCTTTGTGGGATTAGTTTTACTTAAAATTATACTAAATTTTTTTAAATTTGTAAAGAAATAATATTATAGTGAATTATAGTAGTTTTTTAATTAAAAAATTTTACTTAAAATATTTAAATGTTACTATATTTAAGTGAAAAATAAATATTTTAATTACGTTAATTAAAATATAGTATAGTAAAGAATATTTTTTAAATATAATAATTAAAATTTAAGTGAACTATGTCTAAAATAAATTAAAGCGAAATCTTGCAAGTAATATTTTTTTATTAAAAATACTAAAGTGAACTATAGTAATTTTTTCATTATAAAGCTTAATCTATACATTATTCAAGTAATTATTTTAAAAATTTAAGTGAATTAATTCAAAAGAAAATATTTTTTGTTGTAAAAGGTGCTTTTATGTATGTCTAAAATAATTGCATGATTGAAGAGGTACCAAAATTGTATTTTCCAGATACCGAAAATGCCCTCCATGGCATTTAGGAGATTTTTCAAATGCAGAGGGGTATAAAGGACCGACAGGTACCAAAAATGTAATTTTTAGGAACCAATTAGGCTATAAATTTTTTTTAAAGACCATTGGTGCATTTTTCGACAAGATAAGAGACTATTAGTGTAGTTCACTCTTGAACTAATTAGAGTATTAGTTTCTTGATTATATTTTTAGTAAGAAAAATGACAGTTGTGTTTTTTAAAATTTGCATTGGCATCATATTGATTAGGGGTGGGATGGTACGGTATACCTTACCGAAACCACCATACCATATACCTTACCGTAAATACGGTATGCGAAAAAGTCATACATTTACTTTACCAAAGTTTTCGTATACCGAACGGTATACCTTATTTTCGGTATGACGAATTTCCATACCGATACCGTACCTCATTTTCGATATACCGTACCGAAGTTCAGTATACCTTACTTTTGCAGTATACCTTACTTTCAACATCAATTAAAATAGAAAATTAGAGTTTTTAGAATATTATTTACTCTATATTTTATAATTTTAAAAATAAATTAAATATAATTTATTCATAATTATATCTATATTTCATAATAGAATTTATAATTTAAGATGATTTTGATGCATAGGAAAAAATTAGTAGTAGCAATTTTTTTAATTAACGGGCTTCGAATATAAGTTTACTTAAAATCCATGTATGTAGTAGTATAATTTATTTTGATCGTTTTTAAACTTACTCGTTAAACCTCTTTCTCTAAAAAAAGTAAAAATGATGTAGTACTCAGTTTTTAAAAATTTCTGTACGTATATTTAATCAATATATCGATCATTTTAGATAATAATCATCTCTAATTTGATGTGATCACATTCTCAATTTCCCCTCGCATTTTTTACCACTCTCAATTCAAAAAACCGTTATTGCTAACGTGTGCACCTAATTTTATCATCGTTTGCTTAATTGAAAAAATATTAGTAGTTAAATACTATATTATCTTCTACAATTAGTGCAGTGTTGAGAATGTCGGAAGCAAGGAAGCAAAAACAATGGCGGCAAAGCTATTAGTACTAAATTCCAGGCTTGAGCCCCCACGCCCCATCCCTCATCCAATCAATTTCCCACTTCTGTCCGTTTCATTAATCATCATCAATCCTATTAAAACCTTAAAATTTCTTCATTTCCACAATTTCCCCCTTTTTCTTAATTTTAGGGTTTTTAATTTAATTCTTCAGCTCCTCAGTGATTATCTTAAAAGGGAAAGCCGATTTTTGCCGTTTTAGGAATGACTAGTTTGGAAAAGGTTGCAGCTAATAAATCGTCAACTGGCGATGATGTGATCCGATTGAAGAAGCTCATGAGCTCTCACCGCCGCGGAGAAGTCAATCCGGGCCGACCGTTGGTTGGAGGCGGTGGTGGTGGGCCCAGCAGCGGCGGAGCTACCGAGGCGGTGGGCCATGCGTACGGTGATGATGTCTCATCATCCTCTCGCCTTGGTGGTGAAAATTTTGCTACTAATTCGCAGTCTTTTGACATCTTCGCTGCTTATTCCGCCACGCCCTTCAAATCCCCAGGTAAATTTCCCTCAATTCTCTCTCTGAATTCTGAATTTTTTGGGGGCAACCGAGGTATTTGATTAAATGCGCCACAGAAAGCTCATCGCAGTTTTTTTTTCTTTCACGCAGAGGAGATGGCTGCTGCTGCCGCCGCGGCGTTCCCTTTCACATTCGCTCAATGGAAAGAGTTAGAGAGACAAGCGATGATTTACAAGTACATGATTTCGTCTGTGCCTGTCCCTCCCGACCTTCTCTTCCCACATTCAAGAAACTTCCCTTCCGATTGCCCTGCTTCATGTAAAAATCCAATCTTGATTTTTTTTAAAAAAAATTTGTCTTTTGATTTAGCTTATAATCTTGATTTTTGGAAGCAGTGTACAATGTGAGATATTCAAGAAATGGAGATCCGGAGCCGGGTAGATGTAAGAGAACAGATGGTAAGAAATGGAGGTGTTCGAGAGATGTGGCGCCCCACCAGAAATACTGTGAGCGCCACCTGCACAGGGGCCGCCCCCGTTCAAGAAAGCCTGTGGAAGTTAAAAACAGTGGCGAAAATCTCAAGAAAACTCGCACTGAGCAAAGCCATGTTCCTCCTAGTACTACTGTTTCTGTTTCTGTTTCTGCTCAACAATTTGCTGCAGGGAATGATAATAGTATCAATAAGCCCCTTTCTGTTTTCAATGCTAAAAATGATCCCTCTTCTTTCAAAGGAGGACTTAATAATAGGTATGATTTGGTGTGATGTTGTGTGATTGTGATTTTGCTTGTGTTTGATTCCTGAATTTTGATTTATAATGAAGGGATTTGAGCTTGATGATGGATGGGACCGATCAGCGATGGCAGCAGCAGCAGCAGCAGCATTTCATCGAATCGAATATGGGATTTGTGAATGTTGGCTCCTCTTCCTCTGTTTATGGCTCAACTTCCCTTTTCAATCAAGATTATGTCGAGCCATTGAATGCGTTATCCTATTCGAATTTCTCGGCCTCTGAAGGCTTCATCGATGCCTGGTCGATGAGCAATCTCGACAGCATCAGCAGTGGGAATGCTGAATCGTCCGTTACAACGAATCACGGGAACTTGTCCCCTTCGCTCAATCTGTCCATAGCCATGGCTGCTGCTGATCAAGAAATGGGAAGCATTGAGCAAGATCCGAGATGGATCAACCCTCTCTACTGGGAGCCATTCGCACGAGGAGGGCCTCTCGCTGAGGCCCTGCAGCCGGGATCAGTCGCCATCTCCGGCTGCGACTCGGTCAGCGCCCCCGCTACTAATGTCTCTTCGCCCACCGGGGTTCTCCACAGGACGCTGTTCTCGCACTCGGATGGCAGCGTCTGCAGTAGCCCGGCTCCTGCAGCTCCAGCATCAGAAATCGCGTTCCACCGGCTCAACTAGTCCCGGTGAGAAGCTGTGAAATTTTCAATATCCCTTTACTTTTGGTTTGTTGAAGTTGATTTGTGGATTGTTTGAATGGTTTATTTATGAAGATGTTGAATTTTCATATATGATGGTAATGGTTTTGGGAGTGAAGTAGTAGAATCTCTTTATTAAGGAATTAGTAGTAATTCTTGATGATTAATTTGATGACAAAATTGAAAGGGTTTGAATTTGGAGACAGCTAGATAGAAAAGTAGATTGTGTCCTTACCTTCTTGGCTCTTGAAATTGGGTTGTGGTTGTGGGACAATGTCCTATTTCTTTTGTCGGGAAATATCTCGTTTCATTGAAATATGGAGAAGTCCCTTTCTCTTAGTTGAAAAATGAATCTTGTCACCACTTTTTTCAACTTAGAATTGGCTATATTTCTTCATTGTGAGCTAAGACACATCTGAATTGAGAATAAATTGTGTAAAACGAAAAAGGTAATATATGACTTATATAGTTATTATATCATTATTATTTGCAATAGTATCAGCTGGTATGATGTTGGAATTTTAGGATTTTGACAAGAAATGTGTGAATCATATGTGGAAAAAGAGTTGGGGCTACTGGGATAAATATACAATTAAAGTTGTACATTGTTTTCATTTTGGAAATATAATGAAAAGATTGGGGGTTGTATGGTGGCAAAATAAATTTTGTTGCGATCAATAGTATTTTTAAAAAATAATTTTTGTATGTTCATAGAAATTAGGCCGTATGTATTTGCTTAATACTAAGTACTATAATTCATTATTATTTTCTTTTACATGTTATACTTTACTAATTTTACATTATTGATGATGAACGGAGGAGGAGGGAGAGGTACATTATAAATTTAAAATTGAGAATAGCATTTTATCACAAAAATATGAAAAAAATAATACTGACGAAAAAACAATTAAAAACTCCATTATTTATTGAAAGCTTGAAGCCCAAAAATATCCTACTTAAAAGCTGACTTCAGACTCCAACTGATTTGGGCTAAGCCCAATAATGAATAAAAAAATCTCGTAGTACTACAACAGAGTAGGAAAAAAAAATCTCTAAGCCCAATAACGAGTGAAAATTCTTGCATAAAAAAATGGTGCTCCATGAAAAAGTATATTCTCTTCGTCCATGATTAGAAATCACATTTATTTCCGGTATGAGTTTTTAAAATGTAAAAAAAATGTGAGTTAAAAAGATAATAAACTATTTTATAAATTGATATTGTAATCAAATGTGAGTGGAATGTGAGACTCATTTACAATAATAAAAGTGAAATGTGATCTCTGTGGCGGAATGATCAAAATAGAAAAAATGAGACTCTTATTTTCGATCACGAGCATGAGTAAATAATAACCATATTTCCTTAATAGATAAAACTATTCCAACACTACTAGTAGCACAGACACTATATTCCTTGTTTACTTTTTCAAGATGATAATTCATATAGTATATAGACATTTTTTGAAAACTAGATGGTTCGTATATATTTTAAGATATGTCAATATAAAACACTAATCCACCTCTAATTTCACCAACACACACATTAGATACTCATAGCATGCACTTCCTACAAATTATGGTGGGTTATAGTCATAGTTTATCTCTCCAATGATTTGTAGAAAGATAATAAAAACAATACCATGGTTTGTCCTAAAAGCCGAGCTACACTTCTATAGTAGAACGTGACATACATTATAGTATTACACTAAAGCTGCAAATTAAGGATCCCACATTACTAAAGCGTATATTTGAACTTCTTTTCATGCATAACAAAAGGGATTTTCACTCACCAAATTCTTTACTAGTGCTATAAATAATGCTCTCTACCCTTTACGGCTCACCTATTGATTATATATAGTATGTAATTGTGCTCGTGTTCTTGAATCTTTTTCGGCTTCTCAATAATTGGTCACGACCGACTCCTTTCCTAGACTATCACTCTGTGGGCCACTATCTCGAGTTGGCTCTTAGACATTTCGTTGGCTACGGCTGGCTCTTTCCTCATGCCACCACTCTGACGACCGACTCCTTTACCAGACTATCACTCCATGGGCCATCACTTCGAGTTGACTCCTAAATATCATGTTGGTTACAACTACCTCTTTCCTCAAACCATCACTCTGAGTTTGAGGCTTCTTAATGAAAGTATTAATGTTACAAACTTAACAGTTAACATAATAACTTATCACAAAATACTAGTTTATCACAATAGATAGTTCATTTGCTTTACACAGTCAAGTCATTACGAGGCAAACGTGATTTCAAATAATCAAAAAGATAAAATAGAGAACCTTTATTAATCCTCTATATATAAAACAAAACAGTATGGGACAAATTTTCTTGCACTGGAGTTGGCAATACATTTATACCTAACATAGCAAAACAGAGCAAAAATTTGAGAAATTAGAAGAAAACAAGAATCAAGATCAGACATAAGTAGTTGTGGGCATAACCAAGATTGTTTCCTAAGCTTATTACATTGAAAACCATGTACACAATCTACAAATGCAGAATTAAAGAAAAAATCAGCCACATCTTGCCTCCATGTCTCACTCAGTCTGTGCCATAGTAAGGCTCCTCTCTCCATCTTTGGAAGTTGGATTGATCCTCAAATTCATGGGCTGGGAAGGAGAGGCGCTTCCTAGCCGTGCCGGCCGCCTCCCTGCCCGGGCTCGACGGCCTCTGCCTTGGCGTGCTGTTTGGCCTAACACGCGCCATGGCCGAGGCCGTGGCTGCCATATAGTTTGGCCGAGGCAACGGGCAAGACCTCTCGCTCATGCTCACCCTTCGCGAGCTAGCTTCCCCGCGCGGGCTGCACGGGATAGACCTCGTCTTGGACCATGCCGGGGTTCTCGGAGATTGGTGGCTCTTCACTTCACTAGTCTTCATTGGATCCCTTTGATTGCATAGATACCTATCTTTCCTCATCCTACTATAGTCATTTTCCCTCCTTGAATAATCTTCTAAATCTGTGGCCCAAATCTGAAAAATGAAATGTTTGTGATACATAGAACATATGTTAGTATCGTCGACTGCACATCTGATTTTCATATTACTTTGATATATATAGAGAAAGAGGGATGCAAAAGTAAAAAAAAAAGTGTTTGTAATAATTAATGATAGCAAAAGATATGTTGAGACACTTCTCCTCCGATCTAAAAGGTCGGAGATTCGAGTCACTGTAGAGTAAATGAGAAACCATTATTTACCTGTTGAGACAATGCATGGGCTAATGTGTGGCCCTGTTTGAGTGAGCATTCTTTGGCCTTTTGTATGAGGGCGTGGATTTCCCCGAGCTCGGTGGGGCCCACGCCCAAGCTATTCGAAGCACGGCTCGACGGCCTGAGGCTGTCAGGGCGAAACACGGCTTCGCACGACAGCCTCCGGCGCTGATCACAAACGATAGCTTGGACTCGAACCAAAGATTGGATGCATTGGAGGGTCATTTTGGCACGTTTTCGGACATTGTGGCCTCTTATTAGTGCTTGCAGTTTCACCACGCCTTGTAGAGCATTTAGAGCTCTCCTTGCCTAATCAAGTTACATTTGAACTAATGATTAAATAAAAAAATATCACAATTTTGGTATACAATAAACACATACTCCATCATCCACCCTAATAAAAATCATCCACCTCTTGTGTAAATAGACAAATTCACCCCCTATTGACAATTTTATAAAGCTACCCATTTATTTTAGTCATGTGAGCGCATCAGTGACAGATCCAGAACATAATATCGAGACATGTAGATTCATTTGGCGAAAATGATTTACAACCCGAGGTGGATGTTAAAGAGAAATAGAAATATTCTTACTCTAATGAGAGGGGTAAAATTGCAATTTTGTAATGTAAATTTTATTGAAAAATCAAAACGGGGAGGCTTAATGTCTAAGATAAAATTAGGCCAATTTGGGCATTTTATTTGTTTATGTGAAGGTGTATAGTTTGTCTTTTCCACACAACATTGTTGTTACACACTCTATCTAGATAACATTCGTTATCCAAACACGAAATTTTACAACGCAGGATGAGATCAGAATATTCTTTAACACAAAAATTAGATTTTAATTCAATTACAAATCCCACACAAATTTCTAATCAAGTGATACAAAAGTCAAAACATACACTAATAATTATTTTTATTTTTTAGGAATTAAAAGAGAATTGATTAAAAGACCAAAATATGAAAAGAGCATAGATAAAAGAGTTACGAGGTAGAACGTATTTTTATAAAATTGCATGAAATATAGAAAAATCCAAGAAAAATCAGAAAATATTATTACCAGGTATCCTCTGAAGATTCTCTGAATGAGAATCGCCGCCTTGTCTTCTGTCATCAAAACATTCTCCTCCGCCGCAAAAGGAAGCTTCTGGTCCTCCATTTTGGGCTGCTTCCTGATCCTCACCGAAGTGATCTCTTCTCCGCCGCAAATCCTCACCGCCGAAGAATTCGCACATTTCGCCGTCTCAATGCTTAGATTCTTCCCAAAAATCCATCTCTTCTTCCCCCTTTTCTGAATCAAAAACACACCCACATTTAGTTATATATAGTAATCAAGAGAGATAAAAGAGAGAGAGAATACAATACTTTTTCTACATTTTCTTGGTGGTTTTCTTCTTCTCTCTTCTTGTCATCATTGGTGGGAGATCTGAAGGCCTTCTTCACAGCATTCACCCATGAATTCTTCTTCCCCATCACAACATGAAATGTTCAAGACTTGGGTTTATGCTTTATATAGAGGTACCTGATGGAGACGTTTTCTTATATTCTGCCTTTTTGTAGCAATTAAATACTACTCCTAATAAACCTGTTTTACACATTATATTTTGTTTGTAGCACAATGCTGGTGAATAACGATAGATTATAAGGTGAATAGTAGTAATGTTTTATGGGCGATACACTCGAGATTAATTAGTCAAATTAAAAAGCACTACTACTACTGATTTTTATTATACTAGTGTACATACTATTAATTGAAATAGATAACAACTATGATAAATTGAAATTTGCTGATTTAGTATTTCATTTTCAAATTTCTCTCTAATTTGACTAAATTTTGTGATTTATCTCTAATTCAATAGACATGTAGTAGTGTGATAGTTTGGCATATAAAAAAAGTGAAAATAATTAGAGGTGAGGGAGTTGGAGACAAGCATGAGGGAATATGTTTTTCTCGAGAGATGTGAAAGCTGAAAATACTAATATGAGAAGCATTTTCTTTTTTGCTACTTTATTTTTTTATAAGCTAAAATGAGAAGCAATTTCTTTTTTGTTACTTTATTTTTTGTATAAGCTTTTATCCTTTTATTTGGGTATTGTTGAAGAAACTCCACATGGTAGATGATGATTTATGGCAGAGAAAGCGTAGGAATTAGGGAACACTGTTGTTTATGGGGATTGCTATTTGCAGAGATGAACAAACAATGGATCTCCATTTTTGGTTTTCTTTATATATTTTATAAAATCTTATTGTTACAAAGATAATAGTATATCATATAGTATATCACAGACATATACAGGAGTATTAAATTGGGCAGTGGTGGGGGTAATTAATAGCCTTCCGCATCTCTATAGTAACTCTAATTTATAGCTATGCACCCTAAATAAAACTTTTGGAATTCCATGAATTAGATACTAGCAACTTTAAGTAATAATTTAACTAATTTCAATAATGGTATGGTGGTGAGTCCATTTTATTTCCCTTAAAACGTTGATCTTTAATCCAATAGTCTTTTCATTTTTTGGCCTAAACGAAGTGAATGACACTTTTCTAATGGTTTTCTTTATCTATTTTACTATATATACAAAAGAATCTACTAATTGCTTCTTCTTTAAATGTGTAATGAATGTACACGTTTTTAGTACATGATATCTTTATTACAAATTTCTACTACAAGTTTGTTATTTGACTATGTCATAGCAATATTGACTTAATGGTCCTTTAAAGTTTTTTTTTTTTTTTTTGTGTGTGTGACAAATACATAGGCAAAATAAGATGATAAGGCCATAAGGGTAACTATAATAGTGGGCTAAAATCTTCTTAGGCTTTGATCCAAGGCCGCATAGCTATTTTATTTTGTTAGCTTCTTCAAAACCAAATCCTTTTTAGTAATTAACTCTACATCTTGATCTCATTTTAATGACAAAATCTTGTATTGTGCCCATTCGAAAACATCAAATGTTGAGATCTTCTATCTTGTAATAGAGATGTTTAAAAATCAAATCCGATTGTGGTCTTGAGTCTTGCAATAGAGAGGTTTAAGGATCAAATTTCCTTGCTTCATGACTCGTCAATCAAAAAGAATGATACAACAATGTATTTTGAATAGACAAAAGAATCCGAGATCGATTTCTTACATCCGTTGTTGACATGGTAACACAATTATCTTTTCACGTCCAAAACTTCTTCTTATGGGATCCATAATCCGTCCACCAAGTAAAATTACGGATCCATTTCAAAATCGGCAATTTAATTTTTATACTGATTTTCAACTTTTTTTTTATTTTCCACGAGTTTGCTAGTTATGGCTCCGAAAACTTGAAACCAAACCCAAACTGCTACCGATATGCCGGTTTTGATTCAACCCGTGATCGGAACCAGAACTTGCATCCCGGCTATACACGAGAGAGACTTCTGGCCCATGAATGCTACAATGATACCATATGGCCCTCAAACTTCAGGTCAGGCCCATGAAACTAACGCGGCCCAATAACAGGCCCAATCACAAAACTAGATGATTCGCGAATCTAGCAGAAAAAAATGAAATATTATCTAATTTTGCATGAAAAAAATTCGAAAGAACATTCAGGAAAAAACACATAATCATCTCTCAATCAGTCAAGATGAATCCACACTCTTCTTCCATCACTCTATTTATACACAATTCCATTCCATCATCATCAATCAGATTTAGCTCAACAACTGATTTCATTACTTTACTCTTCTGTTTTCTTCTACACTTTGCATTTGCTTCATTCTAAAATGGCAACCGGAATTCTGAGTTTTTCTCCGCTTTCATCAAACGCCGTCGTTTCACCGACAAACAGAGCTTCCATTGCACCTTCCTCCGCATTCTTTCCTAGAGCAAGGCCGTCGCCATCAGCCAGAGCTCAGGCCGCCGGAGAAAACAAAGACTCCGCCGTCGACGTTCATGTTGGCCAAGGCGGCGGAGACCAGCGCACCGCCGTCGAACGTCGCCCCCGGCCACTCTCCGCCGACATATCTCCTTTCGGTAAGTCGATTTCCCCTAATTCAGTTTCAATTTCAATTTAGGGCGAAATTCGCGATTCAACCTTCCAATCGCGATTTGAATTCAAATTAGGGCAAAAAATCCCCAATTATTGATGACTCAATTGCTCGATCTCCTCGCACAATTGCAGGATTGCTGGACAGAGCGTCGCCGATGCGGTCGATGCGGAGAATGCTGGACACGATGGACAGGCTGTTCGGCGACGTGATGGCGTACCCCGGCGCGGCGGACGTGCGATTGCCGTGGGACATGAGCGAGGACGAGAATGAGGTGAGGATGAGATTCGACATGCCTGGATTGTCGAAGGAGGACGTGAAGGTGAGCGTGGAGGATGAGGTGCTGGTGATCAAGGGAGAGAGGAAGGTGGACGGCGAGTGGTCGAGCGGGAGCAGCTACAGCTCCTACAGCACGCGGCTGAGGCTGCCAGAAAACTGCGACAAGGAGAAGGTGAAGGCGGAGATGAAGAACGGAGTTCTGTGCATCTCTGTGCCGAAGACGAAAGTGGAGAGGAAAATCGTCGATGTGGAGATTCATGGTTGAACTAATTCATGGTGTTTTCGAATAAATTGGTGTAAATAAAAAAATTACTGCTCTTTAATAAATTGGTGTAAATTACGGATAACTGGAAGGTCTCCTTATTTAGTGATATTGAATTTAAATTTTCGTAATTTTTGACAAATTTAACTGAAGAAATTCAATGGGTAGAAAAAACAGAAAGGAAAAACAAAAAAGCAAAGGCTTAAAATCTTTTCCAAATTTACCTTTATACATATAAGGTTTATGCAAGAAATATGAATAATCTTGCAATCAACACGCCTCATAAAGTCAGTGATAATTACAAATAACTAAAGATTAAATATCCCAATCGTGTCAAACGATAAAAGTCGTGCTATAAAATCGATGACAGTTACGACAAACAAAAGATCAAAGGCGTCAGTGACATAACATCAAAGATTACGCTATTAAATTCCTACGACAATGTGTACCATGTATGTGTACATAGATAGCATTTTTAACATGGCACTACCTTTTTCTTACTTAGATTGAGGAGTTTGTTGAAAATATTAGTATATCAGGGAAAACATTTATATCAAAGTTTAGTATAGTATTTAATTTATAGGAATAATAAATATGGATTAAACAATTATTCAAACTATTGTATTCTAATATTGATTTGAATAGAGGCTCTAATTATGCGAACGATGAAGTCGAATCTTCTTCTCAATTTTTCCCCATAAACTTCTCATTGCTACAAATCTACAATTCATTTTCTTCTGGAATGGGAAGGAGAGCAGGCTTCCAGCTGGTTTGATCGGACAGCAACTCCTCCAGGCTCCAGCTGCTTCTTCGTTATCACAATCTTTATTCTCTTCACCGCCGGGAAAAGATAGTAAGTCTTCCCCAACTGCAGCTCAAAGCTTGGCGCCAAAAACTTGCCACATTTTCTTGATTGTTTCACTCCAAACCCTTCAAAATCCACAAGCAAATCTTTCACAAAAACTGCTGATGACTTTGCCATCATCCACTTTCACTACCTTCAAAACTTGCCCTCTTCTTCTAATTGATAATTGTAGGCATCCCATATTTTTAGATCACAAGCTAATTTTGCGTTTGGTTTTGAAGATTCTTATAAGGAAGGTGACAACAATAGTCCAAATTAAAAAAGTTATGGTCAACACGCATGCAAGTTAGTGGATGATGGCGCATGCATGGGCGTGGCTCAGCCTATTTGTTCTCACTGTACAACCACTACAGCACTGTGTACTACCGGTTCATGCATGCTAGGATGGTATTCTTCATTGTCTAATATTCATACTTCATAATCCATTTTCCCACACTCGTGTTGACGACGACACTAACTGCTCCGACCAACGTTATGCAATTATTTGTCACTTTTTCAGATCCAAATTCTTGATACGCTACTGGTCGGTCGACTTCCCAACTTCACTCGAAATTGGAACCCATCATTGTAATAATATGTGTGAAATCTTATTTATTTTCTACTCTGTATTAACCTATTGTATTAATTTGCCAATGCAATAGATTATGAGTACATGGTTCTATAACTGTTTTTCTAAATACTAATAAAAAGGGAATTTGCTCCAACCAAAAAGATGTTGAGAAGCCAAAAACAATTTGCCATTGTTACATAGTACATTGTTATAAATGGTTATTTTGTTATTTTATTTGTTTTTTTTATTTATATTTTGTTATATTTGTGTGGGTTCTCCACTTAGGTAAATTGTCGTTATCACAAGAGAAGAACACAAAGACACCAATTATGACTTGTGAAGAGACAAAGATTTCGTCCTTCCACGAATTTTGCACTTTATAATGATTTAACTAATTGCTTTTGCACTTTGTACCCTTCTCCAAGTTTATGAAAGAAGACTGTAGAAAGAGGGTTCATTTAATGCTCCATAAGCTTGACTAGTAAAATTAATAATATATAAAATCAAATATTTGAAGATAGTTAAAATAGAATTAATTTATCAAAATAAATATTGTTTTAATCAATCCACCTTACGACTCAAAGTAAACTTTCAGCTAACGGATAAGACCTCGACAGTCCGACCCGATTACACCTTGAAAAAATCTTCGACTATCGGCCAACACGATAAGACTAAACACTAACACGAAACACAAATCGAGTCATATCATACATATGAAGTAGAAAAAAAAACTATCACCATAGACTTGACTTAGCAATCCCAAATCAAACAGAGCAAAAAATCAAGAACTACTTTTTCATTTTGTTCTTAACAACTCCAACAATTTATGACCTAAAACACAATGAATTGAGATGATCTACTGCTGATAACCAACATAATGGAAAGTATTTTACGCGCTATGTAAGAGGCAAGCATTGGTAATACCAAAGGACGAAGCAACGCCACAAAATTTGGCAAAAACGAGAATCGTTAAAACTTCCAAGTGAGAAAGAAGCATGTGGTAAAAGTAGCAGAAGTAGTGTGAGGGAAGTGCCTACTAAGCTCAACGCAGCGTAATGTGCAGCATAATAAAGCCTCGAAAATAGTCGTACTCTACAGGCAAACCATACATCTGAAGCAGACATAGGAAAAATAGAAGCTAAAAACACATAATAGATACCATGGCAAGTATCAGTTTCTATGTATATATAACTTAAAAGAGGTGCTTCATGAGCAATCAGTGCATGGATTGGCGTGGGGCACGGGGTCGGACTGGAGTCTTAGATGGGCTAACTCTGCAAGTGCGAATATCTCGGATTAATCATTTACCACGAGGAGAGATTGTCACAGATTGTCACATAGATTGAGTGAACGGATAGGTACAAACCTTATGGGCAGTGATCCTAAGACTGCTCCGCTGCAGTTCAGTGCTGCTATTGCGCTCTCCGCCTGAAAAGGGGGAGATAAGTTGCATCAGACGTTCATGCCAATAGCATGACTTATTCGGATTTACAATAAACAGACGACACAATCTGAATTGAGAATATACAATGTGAAGTTGAGATGATGTATCAAGAAAGGGCCGATCCAGAAAGTGTTGTACGTTCAACATGTAAAGATTACTGGAAACTAAATCTTAGCCATCCCGAGAGTATAGTAGGAAAACTCCTAGTTGGAAACAGCATAAGAAGGGGGCTAACTTATCAAAAGATCATCGTGCCAGATAAGAAATGAATCACACTTGCATGTCACAACAAAGTATAAAAATCAAGAGGAAGAACTGAGTAAAATCTGCATAAGGTTGTAAAAATATATTGTTCACTGTGAAAGGAATGTACGAAGATCTTATGATACAAATTCAGTAGCAGTATGTGGTCTTATCTGAAAAAATTAATGCATTACTCATATTAGGCATGCAAAATGAAAGCAATATTATTATACAGTATGTAATTTTGAGGAATCTCATTAAAAGCTAAAAACCAACTACAATGAAAGAAAAGGAACTAATCCAATCTATAACAACACTAAATAGGCGTGTGGTTGAACATTTGCAACTATTGTTACTTCTATCCTTAAATGAATCAGAGTAAAAAAAAATAGGGGCAGGGCTAATGTCAAGCAGCACAATCCGAGACAATTATCCGAAAGTGTTGACACGATTGTCTAAACCTCACCTGTGAACCTCTCAGATATAAGCAAGTTTCTATATTGCATCAAACAGATATCATGGCCTTTCTTCACTGATTATTAACATTTGTTCCTTAGCTTCCTAATTTGTCTGACTCACACTAGAAGAAGCATCGTGGAATGAAAAGGCGAAGAAAAAGGAAAAGAAAGTGAAAAATCATGTACGTAAAATGGGCAACAACAGCACAGCATCTTTCCGGAATAAAAGGTGTCCAAACAACTTTGTATGGTTGAGTATGGCACAATAAAGCAAGGTATTTTGCAAGCTCATATGTAACAAAAGTAGAAACATAATGGCAGCATCTATAGCATGTCTACACGTCAAATGACATAACTAGCGAATAACGCTTTAATATGTTGAAGAGGATTGGCGATGTTGGGATTTGTCAAAAAGTTCATTAATAAAGTTTTGCAAAAGAAATGGTACCAGGCAATATGTGGAAGGTTGACTATATGCTAAACCAACAAATAGGTTGAAAGAATAAATATTGGCATTAAGTGCAAAAGGAAATTTGATGCAACAATGTTCCTTTGCAGAATTCTTGACTAAGGGAACAGATCAGCACTCAGCAGAACTGTTGCTAAGTATACTATGCGTTACGACATTCACAACTAGTATTAGATTTTCCTCTATTAGAAACGGAACAGAAGACGGTACTTTAATATATCCAACAATGTTTCCTTGTACAATTCTTGACTACGGGAACAGATCAGCACTCAGCACAAATGTTGCTAAGTATACTACACATTACGACATTCACAATTAATAGATTTTATCATGCAATGTCAAGTTTGGGCAAGAAAATAGTGACTTCTCTTGCTACAAGAAATAAAGAATGAGGGGGAAGCCTGTTGTTCTTACCATCACAAACTCCACAAAAGCTATACGAGTTGAGTGATGATAATCACCAAGCAACCTCAAACGATAAACCTGAGTTAACAGATGCATTTCATGAATTATAACAATTTCAATAATGAGTTGTTCAGGGGTATCATGAGCAGTTACAAACCTCTCCGCAAATAGACTCAAAGAAGAGTTTGACGTCTGCTTGAGTGACCTACATCAAGCAACAACAAATCACTTTTTTGTGCCTGGCAAGAAATTGCTCATTGACACTGCACAGAAAAAATTCTGAAAACCAAAGTACCTTTTTATCTATGTTTGTGCAGTAGATAGTTCTTGCACACATCTCCCTTTCATCCTCAGACTAGTTCACAAAAAAAGAAACACTCAGCGTGTCATTGTTGAACTAACTATTGCTTTCACGTGTCTAGCAAGTAAAAGAAAAAAGGAGAGAAAATTTCTTACCCTTGGCAAAAATGTTGGATTAACAGGGGCAATAGCAGTTTTCGAAGGTAGCACTCTCACAGGATAATAGCCGAGCATAGTTCCAGCTAAGCTCAAAGCATTCCTTGCCCCTTCTGCTCGTCAGCGACAAACAACTTGATGTGAGAAGGTTAGAAATTTAATGAAATACACACAAAAGGTACAATGTCCATACCCTCATCAGTGAACTCAATGAAGGCAAAGCGAAGAACGGAATTGGGGTCGCCACAAACACGGCAATCCACCACCTTCATTATGAAAATCAAGGAAAACAATTACTCCTATTTAGTAGCTAATGCTTGAAATAGTAACCATAATGAGGGCGAAAATATATTTACCTGTCCACAGCCAATGAAAAGCGCCGCAAGTTGCTCTTCGGTTACCTACATCCATCACAGGAAAACGCCAAATTTCATACGTTTTTAAAGGAATTGAATGATAAACCGGCCTCAAACCTAGATTCTCTTTACCTGGTGATCAATGTCAGAGACATAGACCGTCCGCCTAATCACGTCCTCTCTTTGAGCCATGCTCGTTCGGCTATTCATCCTCCGCTTTCCATTAACAAAGCCATTTTTCTTCTGCAAACCATCGCCATCACCATTACCAAACAGCCTCTTTAAAACACTAAAACAACAGAGAAAGACTATCGCAAGACAAAATACGTAATCATGGAACAACACACAGTAAATAAAAATCAATATCCGAATCTCACTTCTTCGTATCCAGACAATTTGGGCTTCAAAAAATCCATGAACTAAACAACCCCAAGCCATCATACTACAGTAAACCCAACACATTCTCATCATCTATAGCCCTATATTTTCCAGCAACCAATCAAAAGGCAGTGGGAACTACTCAACACCCCAAAGCAAAATAAACTCAACAGAAACAACAAAAAAAAAAAAGAATCTTTCAAACATAATTCAACACACAAACACAATATCATTGATCACGTAAAAATACCAACCCTTCTAAAAGAATTGGCAGTGGGAACTCCCGAGTTAACCTGCTGCTGCATCACAAAACCATTAGTGCTGAACCCAAAATGCCCGGCCGCAGCCGCAGCAACCGCAGCAGCGTGAGGCGGCACCAGCAGCTTGTGCTGCCCACCAGCGAAGGCGGAGAGAGACGGCGGCACGAATTCCTTCGCCATCGGATTCAATTTCGACAGCATTTCCTCCAAATCCCGCATATCCCTCTTAAACCCCTCCCCTCCATCATCTTCCTCCCCATCCATCTTCTTCTCCAAAGTCCCCCCATTTCCATTGACACCCAGCTGATGATGGCCGTTAGGCATCTTATGGAAACTCTGATCAGCCGGCTTAGCTCCCTGCCCGTTAACCACCGCGTCGTTGTCGCAATTCGACGACGCAATCGCGTTAGCTCCGGCATTCTCCACCACAGCCATGATCAAAGAATCACGCTTTTTCCGCTCTTTCACTTTAATTTTTTATTTTTTCCACACGGGTCTGTCGAAAGCAACAGAAACACCACAAAAAAATAAAACCCAAAATTTATCGTTCAGTTTCACGGATCAAAGCTGGAAAAAATCGAGAATTCCGCAGAAATGCTAAACGAAGGGATTAAAACAAAATCGGAAGCGTTTTACCTGATGGGTCGAGCTCTAAATTGCCTCCATTTCAGCAATCAAACTGGAAGATCGTGAGCTAAGATATCAATCAAAAAACCGGAATTATTAAAAAAGGCGAAAAACAGAGCACGCCTTTTGCTTATAGAATTTGTGGGTTATTTTAGTATTTGCAAGAATATTTTACTGAGTCTGCAAGGAGAAGATATGCGCAGAGAGAGAAGGAACAGTGCAAAGTATATAGACAGAGAGGGAAGAGGGTTTTAGTGAGAGAAAAATGTGGCAAATTGAGGTTTCTCTTCGGATCGTCCGTTTCAGCTTTTCTAATTAAAATTAATTATAAAATATGCCGTTTTCTCTTTTCTGATTGGTTGAAAATACCAGTTTCGTTTTAACTAATTTCAATAATTATTAAAATAATTGCCAAAGGAATATAATTTGCACATATAAAGCCAAGGCAAACGGCGTTTCTCTTTTCTTTGGATAGACCGTTTCTAGCTGTTTTTTTTAGATAAATAAATAATAGTATGATCATATAAATAACTTTATGGTTTATTAATTTTACTTTAGTTATTGGGTATTGCACTTTATTTCGATTTTATTTTGTAATAGTTGACCGTGCAACAATAGTAGATACTTTCTACCGCATTAGGAAGTAGGAATATTCCGAAATAAATTCTTACAAATATGATTATATCAAAATCTAACACCTTAACTAAAATTTATAATGGGTCAATCGAAGAAATACACATGTCATTTATAACCGAACGAAAGTAGTATTTTATTGGGATGTGGTAAATATAAAATTTAAATCATAGTAGTAATTCATAAAAATGAGAGGTGGAGAGGGAAACTAGCTTTGGTAGTTTTTTTTTCTTGTTCTAATTTGGACTTAGTTTGCAACGCCTTGAATAAATTTATGGTGCATAAACCGGACAGGACGGAGGGACCCTACCTACCTAATAACTTTATATTTGTATGAAAATATTAATTTTGTTTTAGAATTTGGTAAATGAATAAAGATATGTAGTCATAGTATGACTAGCTATAAATAATATTTTAACAAATTGAGGTTTTATTCAATATTTAAATAGGCTTGCGTTGTTATGTCATTCTATTTGTTCTAGAGAGGTGATGATTTAACTCATAATAAAGGGAGTATAATAATTATAAGAACATTATAAAATGAATCATACATTCTATTAATTCATTTTATTAAGATTTTATTAAAATATTTCTATCCGTATTTATTTACTAGTACATTCTAATAATGAGGAATCATGGCTACATCATTGAGATTTGATAAACAACAATTTTAGATTAGTGACACCTATGGAGTAGTATATTTTATGTATGATGTTAATGTCATCATTGAAAAGTAAGATGGTTGTCAGCAAAAGTAATATAGAGTGCGATTGTCATTATTTGAGTGAGGGACATACAAAAGTGGTTAATTAGGGCTTAAGTACAAATTCCGTTTATTATTAGCTAGATTTGGTGTTTTAATCAACATGATTATTCTATGCTAATTATAGTGATCACAAATAAGCTTAATAATTGGAACAGTTTCTCCCGCTTTTAAGCATACATTTGTTATATGGAAACGTGACTATTTAAATATTTATTGGTTAAAGATTAAACATCTAAGTTGAGATTTAGGCCGTAAATAAAATGATTAATAACCATTCAAACCATGAAAGACTAAATTTTGGCCGATTCTACAAAGTTTGAAATTAAAATATTAAATTATTTGAATTTTAATTTTTCTTAATTATTTTATTTGTATATATTTTCTTACAACATTTCATTAAAATATTTTTTTTTGTTTTCTTATTTTACTGAAACGTCATTTAAACATTAGTAAAATACTTGGATGGGAATTCAGGGATAACTATGAAAAAGTGTAAAGTTTATGAAATTTGAACAAATTTTATGATTAATCAAATGATTACTAACCTGAAATAAAATGAGTGAGTCTAGGACAAATATGAATGGATATGAATTATAATAGTAATTTTTTTTTTTTTAATTTAGAAATTGTAAGTTTAAGTCATTGTGATCAAGAGATAACTGGAGAATCATTATATACTTACCTTTCAATTTGTAAGCCGAAAATTTGAATTATTCGACTGTATTGATCTCCATTTCATGGTAGTAGAGTCACTTTTTTTAAACACAAGAATTAAAAAAATAGATATTAAACACGTTAAGTGAAGAGATAATATAAAATATTAGGAAATAGTAGATAAAAGCAAAGAGAAAAAATAAGAAATGGAAATGTGTTACTACTTTTTATCAAAAAATAAAATAATTCAACTATCATAAAATGAATGGAATAATAAATAAATAGTAGAATATGAATATTATTAGAAAGAGATTTAAAGTGAAGTTAAGTATGAAGGATGTGGATGATATAGTGATATAGTAGATGAAATAGATAGTTGCATGAATGGAAATACGGTAAATCATAAAGAATGATAGGTACTAATATAGTGGTGACCTCCGTGAGGAGGTGCCACGTGTAGCGTGGCATTTTGTATCAAATCGCTGGTCTTTATCGGCTGCTCTGACAGATTCTTGAGAAGGGCATTAACGGAATTGTAACGTCAACTTTCTCATATTTTATCAATTCATAAAAACAATACTGTAAAAATATTTATTCGTGTAATTGCTAAATGTTTTGTTATAGAAAAATGTGTTCCACGAGATCTACTAGTAGATTTATAAGCTTGGTATTGATGTCCAATAACTATTTCTAAGCTACTCCGGTCCCTCGTGCGCAAGTTTTTCAAGCAATCTCTGTGGTACAGCAATATTCATTTGTAATAAACTCATCGAGCATTATAACAGCATTTTGCATAACATTTGACACTCGAGTTTTTGAATTTTTTTGGTTTGTACTTAAGTTTAGCCTGTCGAGGAAAAAGAGAAAGGGAACCATATATATTGCTACGATTTTTACTCACATAATATTATTAGACATGCATATATTTTTTCAAAAATTACTGCGTTAAAATATGCATGAAATCATCGGACAAATATAATAGTTCAGAAATGAATTTAATTGTCATCTAAGAATTGCAACTATGACCAATAAATTCATGTAATATTCATAAATTCACTCTAGAATTTCATAATTTAAAAGTTGAAAGTATTTATAAAATAAAACAAAATATAAAAAGCATGACATTTGTCTTTATTAGAAGCGTGATACTATCAATTGGAACCTTACACACCTCGTTTATCTCATGCTTGCTTAGTTGCTTTCTTCCAATTTATTTATTATACTAATCTTCCCTCTCACATCAATGTCTCATGGTCCTAGTATCTTAAAAATGGCGATAAAATTTGTAGTACTATATTGAATTATGTAATTTGCAACACTCCTATTGTTATTGAGATTGTTTGTGTTTATTCATAACGCAATATAGTCTATAAATTATATTAATAATTTGTACAGAATATGAGAACAATATAATTATACTCCAATAAATAAATTAGAAAATAACGGTTTAAAATAAGCATCACAATGCTGACCACTAGTTTGAATTTCAAATATATGCATGTGGAAATAAATCATTTAAATTATCATATAAACATATTCCTATCAAAACCGTTGTTTTCTTTTCCAAATAGCACGTTGAATTCGACCAAAATTAGTCATGGTGACCGATGCATTAAATGCTAGCTATTTTGTGTGAAAAAGAAGTTATACTACTTGTTATGCATTTATTTTTACAATACTATCAGTATCAATCAAAGAGTTGTTGTCACAAAAATGAATCTAGATACATCGATTTTTTTTTTAAAAGTTGAAGAGCGACAATAAATACGAGTACTATAAAAAATAACCATAAAAGAGTAACATGAAAGTTAAATGCAAAATCATTGCATCAATTAACACAAAATGACAATCTTGAATTTCAAATTAAAAATTACTATATAGTTGAAGAGAAAAGAAAAGGGACGAGGGGTTGGTGGAGGAAGGAAAGGAATATATCATTATTGAGGTTAGGTAATACTATCAAGAAAGCCTTCTAAATGCATGTTAACACCTACTCAAAGAAAGTGGCTATCAACCTTAATTAAAATGCTTTGTTTCTTGCATCTCTCTCTCTCAAAATACTTTCATGACAATTTTTTATTTTTTAAAAAATTTATGCTGACTGAGACACTATTTGATAGGCCTGACAAAATAATAATGAGATATAATATGAGATCATACAAGAATAGACTTTATTGTAATAGATAATGCGAGACACATTGTAATGTTTTGCACTATGAAGGTATGTCCATAAACATTATCACGGGCTAATTTCTTAAAGGAAAAGATAACAGAACGAGAGATAAGAATAAACATGACCTCTAATCATAAACAATAGTGGAAATTGACCAAGGTCCTAAAAAGGCAGTAATACATATTTTTTGCCCTCTAAGGAAAATTACATTATTCTACAAACTAGGAAAATAAACTGAAAATTTTTAATTGGGAAACAAGGAATTTTCATCGATAAGGTGCCTCAAATATAGAACTATACAAAATATAAAGCAACATTTTTTTTTCTCTTGGCGGTCAAGAAAAGGATATCAAAAAAATGGAAATAAAATTTTTATCATACAATTGTCAATGAAATAACTAAAATCCAAAAGAGGAGCTAACGGCTAACCATATATATACATAAATCACCAAAAAAAACAAAAATAAAATTCTCAAACACACACACAAACATCATAATGTGAAATAGGAATTTCCACATCATAAAGAGCATGAAGTAGCACACTCTTTTGCCCACTTAATTAATACTTGATTAATGTACTCCAATGACTAAAATTAGTGGACCACTAAACCTAATTAATTTAACATTAATGAGATATAGAAGAAGATCAAGCAAGGCCCCACTTTGTCTGACATTCTTTCAATCTCAGCCGTTGAAGAAGGGCCATGACTTTCTTTGTGGGCACCTCTTGAAATTAATTCAATATACGTGGCCAAATTGCAAATTCACTTGCTATGGTGACAATTCATCACCCTCCAAATATATATAGGAGCTCATGATTGTGACATAAATGTAGCAAATCATGTGTGCAAATCTCCTAATTTAAATTGGGATTTCATGTGAATGAGCAAATAGAAATATATTTGGAACAACATGGAAAATGCAGCATTTTTTTCCTTGCAGTAATCATAATTAACTAATCATTAAAGTCAGCATACTGTACATAATGTATTCAACTGTATCTTCAATGACTTTCACAACCTATGAATGTGACATTAGTAGCATATTCTCAACTTTGATCCCATCAATGCTTTTATTTTCCACAAATCAACATCATACTTCTATAAGCAAAGCATTGCAATTGGAAGATAGGAAGACTCTGGTTTAAACTGGGGAAGGTGACAGAAAATATTGCGGTTGCGATCTATATAGAAGTATACCACAGAAGGGACAGCCTGGTGTCGAGGTATGCTTGTGGGTAGACGACTCTACGACAGACTTGAAATCGGAAGGATACCTGGGCATGGCGAACAAAAGGCTGGGCGCCATCTTTGAAGCCCGTCTATGGCAACACATACAATACCAGGAGGGCTTGGTTGGTAGAATCTGGAGAGTAACTGCACACCTTTGAAGCTTGTGCGTTCGATTAACCCCATTTTTGTCTATCGCTCCGGAGCAATTTGCGTACTCAGTTGATTCGAATGGCACAATGCCAGTGCAGAAGTGGCAGCGCTCATGCACTTCGAGTTCTGAGGTTTCCTCTAGTTTCCTGATGAGAAATGAAATAGGTGTGATATCCGATGTAAAAGAAGGGGTAATAAACAAACCAATGAACACTAGAAAAACAACATATTGCAAGGTGTCGAATGATTAGCCTTGTTCAAACGACATGCAACGAAAAGAATGGGGAGCAAACATTAAGTATTAAACAGTCGAACTGGTGGAAATGCCATACCTCTTCTTAACCTCTCTAATTTCTGCTGCAAGGAATTTGTAATCATCTTTCACATTTTGCAAAAGCCACTGCTTCATCTGTGGCAATCCATCACCTCCAACTCTGGAAAATTTTTCTGCTGAATTGGATGGTGGGGATATGGCAGAAATACTAATACTGACAAGCCTCAACAAGAGTTCTTTTTCACAGCTAAGTAGTAAGTCCATCCACAAATTTATTTCTTCTTTCTTGTCACCAATCAAGCCTTCTAATACATGCTCTTTTCCACTCACGTTCTCAGTCATGAATTCTTTCAGCACCACTCGCCTGCTGATTATGTTTATGAGGTGCAACTGACGGGATGAGAGCGTGGGTAGAAGTTTAGGCGCTTCAGATAATAATTCACGAGATATTTCAAACTTGGATCGTAAGCAAGATGCCAGCCATTTCAGCAGGATATGCTCTACATACTTGGGTGCAGACTGCTTGAAGGCTCGGAGAGCTGCTAAGATATCGAAAATGTTCAGAAGCCTGTTGGGGTTCTCATACTTGTTCAGTCGCCCGAGTATAATTATTTCCCACCAAGTCAGTTCTTTCTCCGGGAATCCAGGAAATGTTTCCTTTGCTATCTCTGAAGATGTAATAACAGAAGGGTCCAATTGTTGGCCTCCAACCCAAAGGAACTCAACTGCAGATTTATGAGATCTGAAATTATGACAATATTTCTACATTAATTAATAGTATGAAAGAGGTTGAGCTGCTCTCACACTTCAAAAAGATTTCTCAATATCATTCTATTGGTTTCTCTAAGGGTGAGTTAATAACTACTATGTGCAGACTAAACTCCTAGGCAGTTAGTTTTGACATTTTTGCAGAATACCAGAGATATTTACCACAGTGGATATGGAAATTATATTGACAAATGCAATTATTAGGTGAATATACCGCCATGTATCTCTTGGCGCATAAATATGCACAAGTGTAGGTGTATATTAAACAGGCTACAAAAAAAGAAGTCTAAAAGCTCACCTTCCCTCATACATCGGATCTAGTAGATCACTGTCATATCTGCGAACCTGCAACAAGAGGTCATACACTTTTCAGCCATCCATTCTGCCTAAGGCTGATTATATAGGAAAGCATGATGCCTGTATTTCTCTATCTCATTAGCATTAATATTTATCATCTCAAAACTGCTCTTTACATTCACTGGCTATAATAAATAAGGAGAGGAGAAAATATCATACCACAGCAACTGCCAAATTTCCAGGAGATACCGTTAGACCAAAGCAAGAGTCTAATGCATGACCAAACTGTATTTGTTGTTAAGTATTAGTTCACAAACAAAGACAATCTCTTCAAACCAGGAAAGGTGATCTCATACCTCTGTGGAGCTCTTCAAACCAGGACTGCTCGAGGGAATTGGCACTTCAGACAGAGAATCTCCAACGAAAATCCAGCTCTTCAAGGAGTTATTCTAGAATCAATGAAAATTTATGTAAAAGCACAGTTAAGTTAGTTTCCTAGAGAATCACTCTCTTTTTTGTCGACTTTTTAGGCTTTTAGCATCACAAGACAAAGCAGTAATGATAATTATCAGAAAGATTCGGTAAGTAACCCAATTGCCAGTGGTAATAAAACATAGGTAAGATGTACTATGACACAAGTCACATGATTTCAAGCCTGGAATGGTTTATCAGACCATCGCATGACATGCTACGAAAAATTTTAACTCATGCAGTGACATAATACATTTACTATCGAATGTTGTACCTGACTACAACTGTACAAACAACGTCCATCAAAAGCCCAAGCTAAACCAGAAACCTGATGTTTATTTCAAAAAAAACAAATTACTCATAAACGTTCAAGTGGCCAAAAGAACAGTAGTAGAAACTTACCGTGCAGTCATGTGCATTATAACAGCCAACATTGTCAAATTCACCAGTAGTTGTGTCAAGGGTACACAATTCAAAGGATCCGGAACATTTGCCAATAGCCAAGAACAATTTCGATGGTGATCGTGCGGGCAAAGTAAGTGAAAGTACAGATATCATAGAAGAATCAACCGTCGCAACCTAATTTCATGATAAATTGCTATTTTTTTAAGATATGACCAAAATGAGTCACGTATGAAACCAAGACACTGAGATGCAATTCTGACCTCCTTCAACAATGATAATGAATCATTGATAACTTCAGACGCCTTGAGTAAATTTTCACCATTTACCAGCCAGATCTTCACACTATAGCATAAAGCGGGGAAAAATAATCATGTCAATAATTACTAATGTGCATTGTTAATAAACCTAATATGGTAGTTACTCACGTGGTGATTATTTAAGAGCAATCAAAATTCTACTCATTTTAGAGGTAAGCCGGAAGGTAATATAAAAAGTACGTACCTACCATCAGAACTCCCAGTAGCCAATGCAAACTGGGTCTTTGAATCATTAGACCCATATCCAACCCAACTAATTGCTGTAATCCAGCTATCATGTGCCTTCTCAAGGCCAACAAGTCGAACCTCACTCGCGTGCCCATCATTATCAGTAGAATAGCACTCAGGTGCACAAACTCTCCACAATGAAATTTTACCGCACTTTCCACCAACAGCAAGAATTGAGCAGCAATTAGAAGAGCTAGAAGGTAAAGCCACATCGTCTCCAGATGTCTCTAGAATTGGAGACCAAGCAATAATAAGTGACATTAGCATTTCATTGCGAGAAGCATACTGCTGTGCAGATATTAATGGGAGACAGTCTTCGGTCACTTCCGCCAGAGGGTTCCCTTCATAGAAAGAGGAGGAAATAATTTGCCAATTGTTCTTCTCACCCAGATTTTCATGGTCTTCTGATACTACCTGATAAATGTTATCAGGATACAGATTAGTGTTTAATGAACTTTAAGAGTATTGGACAAAGAGATATTGAGAACGCCCAACTAGAAATGAATCCAGCAGCACAAAATCGCTGATTCAATGTGGATAATGATTGCTGGATAGTTGTCTATAGGGAATTAGAAAGTCGAAGAAGAGGACACATTACATTAGCTGTTTTTTGTCTTCTACGGTTGACACACTTTCTCAAACGTGTACCTTTATTTGCAGTATCTTGTCTTGGTATAACCTGTACAAGAAAAAGCAAAAATAATTACAAATGACTGAGGGTGAATGCATAGTATGTCCTGAAGAATGAATGATCTTGTAGCATATGCCACATACGAAACCAATAGCAACGACTCACATCAGAACCTTCCAAGGGTACAATTTGACACTCCCCAAAATTGGTGCTCTTGTAGTAATTATATAACACTTCAGATATATTCACAACCTTCAGAGACCAAAACAGGAGAAAACTAAAATCAGTCAACATTTTATAGAATCTAGTCCTAGTTTCATTACATGAGCTTCAGAAAATACCATTTTAGAGTTAAGGATCCCTCAAATCGTGCTGATCAAAGAGATTGCAAACTGAAGCTTCAGTATATACATACCTCTATCCACTCCGGAGAACAATGTGGACGACGGTAAAGCTTCACATGCCCGCTGGTGGTGCAAAGAGCAAGCAAACAACTGCCTCATTTATTTGGGGGTAGGGAGGGGGTGATTAGCTCTATCAATGCAGTTATGATGTTATAAGCACAAAATTACTCAAAGCTGAAAAAGTTCATATTAGTACCCAGCATCGTTGGCGAGACCTGCAGGAGACCAAGAAATCGACCGAACACAAGGACGAGTTTCCCTTGATAAATGATAAGGAAGCAAGCACCCATTTAGCAAATCAGCACCTATGTTCAAATCAACAAAAAAAAAGCTGAGACAACTAGAAGCACAATCCTTCCTACATCTATCAATATGGTTAGGCTAAGCTTAATTACTCAGCGTACCTCCGCCATCAACATCAATCTTCCCAGTGGGGAAGCGCTTGCTAGATGGAACGGTAATCACACCACGAACTTTAGGATTATGAGGATTCTAAACAAACAAACAATGCAATTGCTCAGCTAATAACCAACCAACTAAACTGTGCAACAGCAAATTCAAACAGCAGCACATAAGTTGGAAAGTACACGACTTTACCAGAATTATAACAGCGGCGCCACACGCCACCGCCAACAAATTCTCTTCCGACCAGACGACGGCATTGGGGTAAACAGTTCGCAATGCGACGACGGCAGATTGGAAGCAGGACATAGCACATCAGAAAATTGAACAATCGTTCTTCTTTTTCGGTTAAACTGAACAATCGATTCGCTGCTACTGCGAGTAGTCTGCAGCAACCTACAACAAAATTAACTTTAAATTACAATTAAAAAATTAAATTAAATACTACTAGTATTTATTAATTAATTGAATAAAAGGAAAGTTTAAACCTTGAATCAGTAAGGAAATAATGAGATACGGTTGAAGATATGGATGCTTAAAAGTAGCACATATGCAACAATATCCATAAATAAACTGTTCAATTTCTACTCCTAATTCTAACCTAATTACCAAATCCTAATCAAACGCGAAATAAATTTCCTTCGCCAACAATGATTTTCACTCTATAAATACTGCAATAGACAGAATTTTGGGAGAAGCTGCAATCGACAGAATTTCGTTAAAACTTGATTGATAGAAATTTGAGAGCGATAAAGCCATGGAAGTATCACCGAAAAAAAGCTCGTATTCAACAGGAATGCCGGAGCCGTGGATGTGGTTTTGCAGTCCAGCGGATGCAGTGGTGATCAAGCAGCTCCGCACTTATTTAGGCAATTTCAATTCTCGGCCGTCGTCGTCTACTCCTGCGCCGATGAAGCCGGAGCCATGGATGTGGTTTTGCAGCCCTGCGGATGCAATTCTGACGAAGCAGCTCCGCCGTTACTTCAGTTCTCCGCCATCGTCGTCTGCTTCTACTGCCGAAAACGATGGGAAATTACTCCATTGATGTGCTGAGTGTTCTTCAAATTTTGTTTTATTTCTTCTGTTACAATACAGAGTTTTGTTGTTGAGTTTTCATAGAAATTGTATTTTTCCTTCATTCTTTATTCCTATATTTTTCATTTAATATACTACTAATTACAATCATTAGATAGATTGTTACAATAACCATACGTAATTTAAATTATGTCATTCAAACTCAGAATGAAACAGATATTCAAAGTCAAAATTAAAGTATGCAAAATTAAAGTATTCAAACAGTTGATTAAATGTTTATATAGTTTTAAAAATTTTGATGCAAATCCTTAATTATGGAGTTCTCTATGCAATCAATATAATCATTTTTAGGTTTATTTCGTTCATTGTAAATTTTGAATAACAAATCATAAAATTTCAAAATCTCTGCATTAAATGCAATTTGCATGTAAATTTTATAATTTTCACTAATTCTTGAATCCTTTTATAACAAAATAAATTTAGTCAAATTATTGAAATTTGATTTGATTGTTAATGATGACTAACTAATCAAATGTAATTTCATTGCAAATAAATTTAAACTTCCTAATTTAAACTGTTTCATTGTAAATAAATGTCTCTTTGATATTTAACTTGAAAATAATTTCAAACTTCATAATTTTTCAATAAATTCAAATTTCTTGATTAATTTTATGACAGGGAAAAATATTTGAATAAATAAAAGTAGTATTTAAATAAATAAAATCAATTTGCACTGCCGCCGCCATCTTCAAGCCCTGATTCCTGCGCAGAAATAAAGCAGATTTCGAGTTGCCATCTACAGCTTGTTTCAACCATTTGGTAATCCTTAACTCTAATTGCACTCTGCGATTTTAACTTTTTCAAATTTTCCAATGTTAACTGCGGAAACTTATAACCTAGTTATGATTTTTTGAATTATTGTTATCATAAGAGGAAGATTTCGTTTCTTCACTGCGAAATTCAATTGATTTGGTTGGGTTTGTTTCATGTATTTTGTTGGATTGAAGATCTTGCTTGTTTTTCAGTTAGGAAAAAGGTATGACTATGAAGGGGAAAGGAACGAAAAGGGAATCTTCATCCTCCAATTTGGATTCCCAGGAACCCAGAATGGACATCAAGTCCATCCTGAAAGATATTGAATTTTTGGGTAAGATTAAGTCTCTTACATTTACTACTGTTATAATCCAGTTTGTTGGATCTTTGGTGAAGTATGTAAATTTCTTGGAGCTGTTGTTATAGGGAAAAGAAATATTGACAATTTGATTCATGCCTATTGCTGTCATTCTAGTATATTTGATCTTATTCTTTGCTGTAATATTTTTCTAGTGAAGAAGTGCATCAATGTTTTGAAATTTTTCTATGAACTATGAAGGCAAAGGAATTCGATTTGAATGAATCTGTTCACATGACTAGTTGTATTCATCAGAAATTGCTCCATGAAGGTTAAAGGGTTTGTTGTTGGTGGTGTAAAATACGGTTTGGAAAAGATGACTATCATAATAGGTTTGATTTTGGTTGAAATCACTAACATGTAGTAATCTTTTGTTGATACTTTGCACCCATGGCTGAATTGCTCCTTCCTCGTACTATGAACTCTTTCCTTTGTGTGTGTATGTTTATGTTTGTAGTTGGTTGTGTAGAATAATGTTTGGAAAAGATCACTGTCCAATTAGGTTGAGATTTTAGTTGAAGATCACTAACTTTGCACCCATGGCCGGAATTGCTCCTTCCTCTTACTATGAACTTTTTTTTTTTTTTTTTTGTGTTTGTTTGCTTTTGTATTTGATGAGATGAACATATGAGATATGGGTGTACTACAATATCTTGGAATGTGTATAATTTTCTTGTTAATTCAGGTTCCTCACACATGACATGGAAACAGAAAAAGGACTTGGAGAATAAGAAGGTAGTGTCACTCGGTGGAAAGGTGTGTTCATTTATGCCATTACTATTGCAGCACATATTAAGCTCTCAAGTACCATGTATGAACTTTGTGTTTCTTGTTAAACAGCCTCCAAAGAAACAGAGGTTACCTCTTAGTGTTGCTAGAGTTTCAATGAAGAATCAAAAGGATAGAGAAGAGAAACTGCTTCAAGAGGTTACTTAACATTCTCAGCTTCATCATTTCACTCAGTCACTCTAAAGCTGTATTTCGATTAATATTAGAAATGATGTGTAAATAATTGGTCTATACAGAGAGCTATACTTGGAAGGTTTGGAGCCTACAGTAGCAGTAGTTCCAAGAAGGTGCCAGAGAGGAAACCAGCAGAGGACAGAATTCTGAAGTCGATGCAAGGCGATTTCAGAAAGGGGGTTCTCAACGTCGGGCATCTGTTGAAGCCCTCGGCCCCTGAAGCCTCTAACGACAAGGGCAGGCACCCTACGGGTAAAGGGAAGAAGAAGAAAGATGGCAAGAAAAGTCATGGCAAGAGAAAGGGTGGTGGCGGTGGTGGCAAGAGGCGTCACTAGGAATATATCTCAAAGTGACTACACTTTCTTTTGAATTTCTTCGCCTTTCTGAACCTGGCTATGACTGTAACTGCGGAAGCAAGCTTGTAGAACATATATACATTCATGCCTTGTATCTGTTGGCATGCTCAGATTTGTTTTGTTGCTCAATGCAGAATGAAATTTTGTGTTGCTAATTTCTGATATATAGATTTCAGTTTATTCTATTTGGGAGCGCAAAATTGCATAATACATTTAGCAACAAGGGAATGTTTGCAAAGGAACTTAACACCATTTACAAGAGATCTCATAATTTTCGACTCTCTACAAACTTCGTTTTGACTAATTTTCATCTCAAAACACCTTCTTGAGCAGGAATCAGCTCGCTGTCGACTCAACAACCACAGGCTCCAGTTTCTCTGTTTCACCGTTTTGTTTAGGGATGATGAGACCGTATCCCCCGGCTCTCCGTTTGTAGACTATGTTGATCTCACCTGCAACATGGCAATCTCTAGCATCAGCGACCGAAAGGAGCCCCGTCATATATAAAGACGGAAAGACGGAAAGACGTGAAGTCAGCTTACCAGTTTCTTCGTTGCGAAAGCCATAGAAGTCATGATCGAGGTTTTCCAGCTGCTCGACCGCCTCGCTAACTGTCAGAGGAGGCATATCGAAGTACTTTGTGCGAACAATCTGCAAACAAAAGTGTATACATCGGGAGATTGCTAAGTTAACACAAATTTAATGAACACAAGAATGTGAAAAAAACATTAAAATGAAGAAAGAGATGATGAATGACAACCTCATTAATGACGATTTCTTCCTCTTCAACTCCTCCACCCAGAATTCCCACTGCATCAGCCTCATCTGCTTCTTCGGGTACCGCCTCAATATCCTCAGCAACCAAGAGTGCACCGGGGTCCCTAACCTTGAGCCTGTCGAAGCCCTTCATATGGCGACCATGGTCCGAGTCTTTCTCCTTGATCTTCCTCAACTTTCTCTGGATAATGGAAGAAACCAAATCTATGCTCCCATAGAGCGACTCAGCATCTTCTTCTGCTCGAACTACTCCATGTTTCTTAGTGAACAAAGTAACCTATATACATTAACACAACTCCTTAGATAGCATACTAACAAACACAATCCCTGTAGGCTAAATACAACACAGTGGTAAGACGCACGCACCTCACACCTTCGCACTTTTGGGCCTTTCCCTACCTCTCCACCACGGATGGACAACCTGACATCGACTTCCCTCACTAAATGGCTATGCTTTTGCACTGCCTTACCTAACTTCTCTTCCACATAACTCTTCACAGAGGGACTCAGCTGCATTTTCAATCCATGAGAAGATCGATTAAAGAGCATCAGAGAATAAGCTCACCGCAGTTTCCCCTCAACATTACCCCCTTTGTGTGTGTGTGTTTACTCAAATGTAAATGTATGATGAAATCAACAGAACATAAATGCAAGAGTTCTCTTAAGAAACACCAATTCCCAATCTACTCACCTCCCATCAAATCGATTACCGCTACACCTCTTCAATATCAGAAGTGAGAACTAACTAACTACACATTGAGCACTAGTTCAAGCTTTACCTCTTTAGCAACACATAAAGATAATTTCTTTCTACATCTCAGACAAAAACTCCAACTTATTATACCTCTAAAATCAAGAAAGTTCAGTCACATTCCATAAAAAATGTGAATTTACTACTCCAACTAACTATCCAACAACACATTGAACACTAATTCAAGCTTTACCTCTTTAGCTACACATGAATGATCATTTTAGCTACAAAAAACTCCAACTAACTGAAGTCAAGAAAGACCAGTCACATCCCATAAATAAAATGTGAGAACCAGCATCGAGAATCAAGAATCCACCGGCCCACAAAATTCCCCTCAAAACTCAACCAGAATCAGTCAAATACAAGAATTCTAAGCATGAGGAGGAAAAGGGCACCTCCAAATTTTTGACTTGGAGAATCAATTTCACAGAAGAGAGAGGGCCATCCCATGACATTTTCACCCCAAATGATCTCTGAGCAACCATTTCACGGCCTCCGAATCCCGAGCCGAGAAAACTGGATTTCTGTGAGGGAAATGAAAGTGAGTGAGAGCAGCCAAGCGACGAAGAAGAAGACGAAGTGGAGCAGAAAACATGGTGTTGAATTAAGCTCTTCTGAATCGCTGGAGCTGTAAGTAGCGTAGCCATTTTTCTGGAGCTTTTGAGATTGAGCTTCTTTCAATTTTACTGTTGCGGATGATGATTGTTCTAGAAGATTGCAGAGGGAAATGGAATTCAAGAAAGAAACAGTTGCAGTGACGATGAGAGAGAAAGAGAGAGTGATGATTATCCAAGGTGGAGTGATGGGTGACACGTGGTATTGGACAAATGGGCCGAAGATTTGAGGCCCACTCTTTAATGAAATGGATAAGCCTTGTGTTGGATGTATGTGCAATTTAAAAATCATAAGAATATTCAAATCACAAGTATTTTTTTTTTTTATATCACAAAAATAAGTTACATTTGGCTCATTCATGAATCATGATACTCAAATATATGAATCTGAAGACGAATAAGTCAAATAAATTGCCACCATAAGATTAATGATTTTAGAGTGGCCAACATAATGAGTATTGAACCATTCATTATGAACCTAGCATTTTGTTAATTTTTTGAAATAAAATATGTTCATATAGTGCATTTTGTTAATTTTTTGAAATAAAATATGTTCATATAGTACAGAGACCATATTTGTTCAATATGAATTAATATATATGTAAAAGCATAGCTAATTTTGAGATTATGAAATACACTTGATTCATATCCACTCACTACAAAATCGATCTTTATCGAATACATTTGATTAATATGCATCTTATGCATATGCTGACTAACATAACTTGGAATTGGATTATGCTCATAGTTGGTATAAACCAACATAAGTTTTGGTTCCAATTGGCCCAACATAATGGAGATCGCGGTCATAGTTCAAACTGTGATCGATTCCAATTCTAACTTGAGAAATATATATGGTTTTGAATCATTAGTCCGATTTAATTTAAGCATTACTATTTACACGTGTTCAATTATGAAAACTTGAAATATCTCATCTTCACAATGGTAGAGAGAAATCCATATCTCACAATTGTGAAGTTCACCCCGATACGACTTTTAAAACTAAATAATATACCATGATTTCAACTGATTTTTAGTTTCTCATATCATAACTATAAAACAAACTCTTAGCAGTAGTAATAAAACATTGTAAACTTAAAAGGCAGACCAAAAGCAATCTAAACATTGTGAAGAGTGTTGTGCTAGATTTTAGTTCTAGACTTTATTTTATGGATGACAAGTATAATATCAATTTAAAAGAAGTACTACTATAGAGCTACCCTAAATCGTTAAGAATACATATTTCTAGTGTTATCCATTTTGTGACGTGTATTATTTTTCCCTATCACTTTTGCAACTTGGAGTTTGGTATACGATAAATTATCACAAATATCAACAAATTGAAATATCGTACGATGTAATATCCCAACGTTACCACAAAAAATAAAATAAAAAGCATGACACGTTGAGTCTGGGGCTTATATTTCTTCTCTCATTTATGGTCTTAAATTTGAACCACATAAATAAAATTAGTGTATCTTTTAGGATATTTATTCTCCAACTTTATTCGGTTTGGCACCGAATTTATCAATATGACAATATTTCGACATTTTAATTTAGTTAATAAACCATATATTAGTTGGATACCGAATCCAACTGGCAATTGTTTTTGTTTTTTGAGTTGAACAAATATGAAAATATGTATACTTATTTAATTATATAAATTTTGGACCACTATTAAAGTAATCGAATTTGTTAGGAAGAAACTTTTTGAAGCAGATATTTTTAAATAGTTAGACTCCTTGAACATTGTATGGTACTCCATGTTTTCTTTTTAAGAGGATTATTGTGTCACATGTTATATATATAAAGCTGGGTCGTTCATAAATATAATTATTTTTTATGAATAAAAGGAGCATTAATTTTATGAAGAAATACCGGTGGAGAAATTATCGAAGTCTTAGGCCTACTTACTATTAATTTCCTTTCTGTCTCTTAAAAGTATGTCTCTCATAATTATAGACTTTTCAATATAGAAAATATTGTTCTCTTTAATAAAACGAATCCATTCTGCACTAATAATTGTGCATTAAAATTTGTGTCCTTTCAAAACTTCATATTTTCAAGAGACGGAGACAATCATAAAAGTTGAATGATGAAATGAGACATTCAATGATAGATCTATAAAGTAATTTACAAATTGTGCATTTGGAACCCAATTGCACAACTCGTACGTGTACTTCACGCACGATGCTGATCAATCAAGGAGAGCACATGCATCACACGAGCATGCAATGTGCTTTAGCGTGCCTTTACACTCGAGGCGTGCCAACATACAATACTCTTTGTCTACAATGTTACATTGTACACGCATAACATATAAAGCTTTGAAAGTTGTATTAAGTTAATTTTTTTTTTTTAAATGGCAAGATATTATCGAATCTCCCAAAGTGTTTGACATTATGACCCTCCAACTGATAAATATTCTACAACGATTCCAACTTCCCATTTGTCAAGTCGTCGTTTTCCTTCACTAGTATAGTTTAATTAAAATAGAAATACAAGGATTAAAGATAAATCATTTGGACAACTCTAAAGCCACAAATATGATACACCAAATGTCGAATCCACGTGTCGAATTGAAGATAAGCAATTCAGAGACATCAATGGTTGATTCCACGTGTCGAATTATTATCCATGAAATCTCAAAATATCTTCTCTTGTGGGGCCCGCGTGACAACTTATGCCCATGTGTTGCATAAATATCTTTATAAAGCTGTATTATATTCTAATTGTAATTAAAGAGTGTTTAATATCGACCATTGGTCCCAACCGCCTCTTTTAATTTATACCACCAACCAATTTTGAAGAGGGGAAATAAAATAATGATATAATAAAGAATGGTGAAAACCAATGGCCACTTGCTTTTTGATTGGGGAAGGACGTGGCTAATTTGGGCCATTCATTATAATATCCTAGGCATAAATAATGATCCTAGATATTTTATGTCACTTTCTTTTATTGCATGTCCAAATTACTAAGCAAGTATGAGCCCTCACTCAATTGCCCATCAATTTTTTATAATTCTATAATTCCCTCAAAAGTTTGAAAGTATTTAAGTTTAGTTACACAATAATGATAAATGGATAGTAGTCATTTAAATGCCAAAATTTAGTTAAACTTTGGCTAAAGTTATAAAATTCCACCAAAATCCGTGATTAAATAGTATTATAATGGTAAAATGATATAAAATTTGTTAAATCTTTAAGCCTTCATATATTAAAAAAATGAAAATATTTTACTTATAAAAACGGGTAATTTGATGTAGTGGAGTCACCTATAGGGTGTTAATTATAATTTTCATAAACTATGGGGGTAAATCAGAAAATTTTAAAAAAATATCTAAATGATCCAACCAATGAGTAGACTGAGTTGACATTCAAAGTTAAACAAGAAATGTAAGCCATCAGATAAGAGGCGGTTATACAATATCCTATACCAACAAAATCAAGAATTTGGGATATTTTTTTACAAACGCTTTCATTCTCAGAAGAAGAGTGAAATCTTGAAATGGGAGAAGTTGCGATGAGCAGTGAAAATGGAATGGAATTGCAAGCTCGAGAAGCGGAGATGGAAAGAAACGGGAATGGAATCACAGCTGAAGAAGGCGGCGGCGGCGTGGAGGGGGGTTCTGAGAAAGTGAGGTGGGAGAGGTTCCTCCCAAAAATGGTGGTGAGGGTGCTCTTGGTTGAGGCTGATGATTCCACTAGGCAGATCATTTCTGCACTTCTCAGGAAATGCAGCTACAGAGGTTGGTTTTTGAGTTCGGATCATTGCTCTGAATTTCTTGATTTTGGATTTGGATTTTTAATTTTTTTTGTGGGAGGGTGAAAAGGTTGGGGTTTGATGTGTGGGAATGTGACTTTTTATGGTCAAAGATTGAATCTTGTGGATGTTTGTTGTGTGAATGTGTGATTACAAGGCTGAATTTTGGATTTTGTTTTGTGATTGTCTTCAGTTTTGGAGTTTAGTGTTCCTTAACTCCCACTAATTAGTTATATGGTGAAGAATGGAGGAGTTATTTTGAAGATTTGTTTTTCAATTTTGTGGTTTTTGGAGAAAAATCATGAAATTTTATGTATAAATCTTATGATTATTGGCTGTATTGTGAATTGATGATGTTTTAGCTTGCTAGAATGATGATATTGAAAGTTACAAGTTGGAGATTTCAGGTTTAGCTCCAAGAAAAACCAAACCTTTATATTGAGTCTGTTAATTTGAATCATCTTTTCTTTTGAAAATTTCAATTTAAGCACTTACCAAGCTGTATTAGTTCAACTGACATGGTAAATCTCTGGAAAATTTGCCTCATGACTTGTTTTGAAAAAAAAGAAGTTGGCCATTAAGATTACAAATTTTGGAAATTTTGTTTAAAATTGGAAGTTTTGTCAAAATGGCAGTTTGATACATCTATGTGGTGATTTCAGTTTGTAGGATGTAAAGTTTCCACATGTAGTATTTCTTGCTGAATTTGTCAGATAGTGTTACTCATAATTGCAACTATGATAAGAAGTAGGTTTTGGTTGGTTTTGTTTGAAACTAAGCTGTGTTTATTTGAAGCAGTTGCTGCAGTTAATGATGGATTAAAAGCTTGGGAGGTTCTGAAAGCAAGGCCCCATAACATAGATCTTATTTTGACTGAAGTCGAACTGCCATCAGTCTCCGGATACGCGCTTCTCACTTTGATCATGGAGCACGACGTCTGCAAAAACATTCCAGTAATAAGTATGTTTACTCGAACACCTCATGGTTTTCCTCAACACTTGATTCATGGTTTCTAACACCTTCTGTCTGTATTGGCAGTGATGTCTTCACACGACTCGGTTAGCACAGTCTACAAATGCATGTTGAGAGGTGCGACCGACTTTCTTGTCAAGCCCATCAGGAAAAACGAGCTCAGGAACTTGTGGCAGCATGTCTGGAGGAAACAAGCTGTAAGTTGGTTCAATCAATCATCATGCTTTTCTCCGAGAAATTTGTTGTTTTCGTACTAAAAAACTGATCTTGTTTCTGTTGTATGATATCAGTCGAGCACTGCTGCTGGACCAGGACCTCCCGATGAGAGTGTTGCTCAAGAGAAGGATGAAGCCACCGCTGAGAACAATGATACGAGCAACCATTCTAGTGGTTACATGTCGTGTGTACAGAGAAACAAAGAGGGCATCGAGAAAGGAAGCGATGCTCAGGTATTTTGGCTTCTCTACGCTTCATCCTATCCATATTCTGAAACAGATGGATAATCTCAAATAATACGAGACTCATAGAGAGCGACTATTTGAGCTGCAGAGTTCATGTGCAAAACCGGGATCGAAAGCTGAAGAAGAGGAAGACACTGAACTCGTTAAAAACCACCCCTCGAAACCAGAAAGCCCGAAGTGTCTTTCAGATGGCATTAGTACTCCCGGACAGGAAGAATGCCATCAACAAAAGAGTAAAATCCGAGCACATGATAGTGAGACCGAAGGTAATGTTCTGTCACATTTACCTCTTTTCTTCTATCAGTTCGCCTCCATGGATCGAAAATGCTTACTTATATTTTGCTGATAGGATTGCAAGTGGCAGCCAAATCAGACGCTGATCAAGGAGCGACACGAGAAGACAAGAGCTGTGATGATAATCAAGAACAGCCTGGATATATTTTAAGAGAGGCCATTGATTTGATTGGAACTTTTGATAACAATCACCTCAAAAAAGGCAGTCTTGCGACATCTGCCTCAATTTCTAATGCAAACAAGTTCAACATGTTGCCTATGTTGGATCTGTCTTTGAGAAGATCTCAAGTAAATGATGAAAGTCAGAGGCTAAACCACTCTGATGCTTCTGCTTTTTCGAGGTCAGTTAACACAAACCCTTTCCCCCTTCCATTGATCATCAGTGATTCTTTGATAAACTGATGAAGAAACAACTCTTTTGCAGATACGTGAACAAGCCGTTGCAGCTCAGTCCCAGCACTTACAATCAACACAAGGACATTGAGACGAGCTCGGAGAAACAAGCCGGTCCAACACAGAACTCACCCTCTACGCCTGCTGTCCAAACAGGATGGCCTGAATTCACATTCTCCTACTCTAAAAGTCGAGACATATCTCACCCGGTTCCTGTTAGAGGCGTAGGATTCGGAAACTTGAGCAGCCCTTATGGTTCTACAACGCCCTCATCGGGATCTCCATCACTGCCTGGTCAAGGTGCAACTACTCACCACTCAGAACCCTTCCCACAGCCAAATCCTCTCTTTCAGTCGGACCATCAGCCCTGGACTCCTCAGCAACTTCTCAGCCCTGCAGACCACAGGAACAGCAACTCCGTAGATCAGACAGAAAACAAACAGGACGAGTTGGAGGATCATGGCCTCGTCTCACACGGAACGAATCAGAGTGCTAATAGCAGTTTCTGCAATGGCAACATTAGCCATCATCACAGTCAAGTTTCTGGATGCAATGGCACGATCAACGCTCACGAAGACAGCTTCCACCATCACGATGGACCCTCTCACCGAGCAATGCAGAGAGAGGCCGCCCTAACGAAGTTCCGCCAGAAAAGGAAAGATAGATGCTTTGAGAAGAAGGTACATTGAATTTCTTTTATGACTACTTTTATATGACTATGAAACACAATTTCTCACTACAGCCTTATATTTTTCTCAACAGGTGCGGTACGAAAGCAGGAAGAAGCTGGCTGAGCAGCGGCCGCGTGTAAAGGGACAGTTTGTCCGACAGCTGCCAATGGATCAACCTGAAAGCTCGTCGGCTGGTTAGCTACATCAGGAGCAAGTTATGGCAGTAACAAGTAGTGTGATCAGTTAGAATTTGGCATCTCTTTATTCTTTACTTTGATGTATGTATTAATGTATGTATTTATTATAGAGCTGAGATACAACCTAACTAGTTGTATAGTAGAATGTATTACATTCTTCATCAACTGCTTGTACATGGTTTTTTTGTTTTTGCTTTTTTTGCCTCAGTTTTCTGTAGCATTTTGAGGCATTCTATACATTGAGATAGAGATTGGCTTATGCATTGTTGTGTTGATATAGACCTGTGGTGTTGTGACCATAAATTGAGTTTTGTAGTTGGTTTAGTAGTTTCTTTATGTACTACTAAGAAAATCATGGTTTTATAATTTGATTGTATCATCATTAAAGTTTTGCTTTTATTATTTATCACTATTCTACATTTAAGTATATGCTAGAGATAAAGAGATACTAATGTACTCAACTTTCAACTTAAGTAAACGGTTTCCCGATTATCAGTTAACCGAACCGATTAAGGCGATTATCGATTAATCAATAACTGAAATTTTTAGTTTAAGTACTAGAATTCGCACCTAACATAAATCCTACATTATTTTTGCTAAAGTAATTTATGTTGAGTAGTAGCTAAGGAAATAGTAGCAATGACGGCTTCAGGCTTGATCGACCCCACCTCCGGCCATAATTAAATTCGGTCTTTTGAGTTGCTGTCACAACTCGTTGTCGGTGATGGCCATTGCACAACCTCTATTTTTCGTGCGGTAACGACCTTCTTCATTGTGTTCGACCCATTATTTCTGTTTCTAGGATTTGTCGTTAATAATGGAAATCTTATGAACCGCACTCCGCAGATTGAGTAGTTCAAGAATGGTAGATAGATAGATTCATTTATCAAGCAAACGTTTAAACACAAAATCCAACCCTCTGCAAGTAAAAAGTGGCATAGGCGCATAGCCTTATCTAATTGGAACCCACAATTTTGCTAGTGATTTTAATCTCACCCCATTATTTATATTAGTCATTTTCAATGGTGCCAAGCGCCAGCTTCCAATGTCCACACATTTTTCCTTTTCTTTTTTCTCTTGAATAACAACTACTCCACTAAAATCTTAATAATTAATTCAACCCAAAATTGTAGATATTATTTTTCTTGAATGTTTGTTGTAAAACATTGAAGTAATGGTGGGGTGATTTGGGGTCCAACAATGGAGAAAAATACGACAAAAGGTAAGTCGAGATGAGAAATCACTACTCATGAAAATGGGGTACAACAACTTTTTCTTACTCAATCTATGGTCTAACTTTTTTAAATATCAAATTTATCGTAATTTCCAAATTAATGGACTAAGGAGTATTCTTATTCAAGATTCTTAGTTAAAGGGACCCTCATTGCAATCAAACCTTGCCTTTTCCATTAAGTGGTGTGATACTAAAATATTTGGCATAAACTCAAAGATTTGATAGTGTCACTTGTACTTAAGTATGCAATATAAACTTCTAAATATTTGTAGAGCTTAAAATGAAGCTCAATTTAACAACTTCTTTACTAATTAAAAAACAAAATATTTAATTCAATGGGCGTGGTCAGGTGGCATGAGACTCATCCATCATTAAGCAAATGGTTAGGTGTTCGATCTTTGACTTATGGAGCAGCCTTAAATTCTTGATCAGCTTTCTCATATTCAACAAAAAAAAATTTAACATCTTTTTTACACCAATCAAATTCAATCACCAAACACACACACACAGACACTAAGCCTTCATACATGATACTATATCCCAAGCACAAAATTCCAAAGTGATAGAGGAGTGATGAGTGGTCAAGTGATGTTCATCTAAACCCTAGAAAACATTTTTTCTTAACACAAAAGTAACTAAATTTGGTTGTAATAAGTGCTGAATTTTTCCAAGATTCCCCATGTCTTTCCTTTAACTTTACACTAATTTATGAGTTATAATCATTAAAACCCGGACATGTTTTGTGACACTAATATATCTGCATGACTTTTCACAGTTGCAACCTTTCTCACTTACCACTTCCAAAAAGTGATTAACTTTTTTTTCCCAATAATTCCTAAAGCAACATAATCGGAATCTTAAGCCCATGAAAATTATTTTTCAAGAAACACAATTTTGTAAAGTATATGCATGACAGAGAAGTGGAGTGTGCCTGCATATTCATGAATCATTATTGATATGTTGCTTGTAGGTTGGGACTCCTAGTCCACTATGTTACAACACTACCAAAAGCCATTTGAATTCATTAGTAACCTTTTTTCCCTCTTAAATTTGTAACAATTTAGTAAATTAGACAAAGTCATCTAACAAATATGATGATAAGAAGGGATTGACCTCTGTGTTTATATCATTTCGTGGTTGATCTGAAATCTTCGGAATAAAATAATTTTTCAAAGATTTGAACCAAACTTGAAAATCGAAAATAAAAAAAACTTATTTCGCGACTTAGGTTGCAAATCAGAAACATGTGACTAAATTTCCTCAACAAAGAAACGTCGATTAATCAAGTGAGCGATGCCAGAAATTGAAGCGAAGATTCAGGTTGCTTTCACTCATCCGCAGTCGTACTTTTCTGGCCATTGCTTCAGTTTCTCAGATTCCGGGTGCCATGAAATTCGGACATTTATAGTTGTTGCGGCTTTTGTTAGCTTTTGATAGATTAGGCCTTTCACCTTTGTCATTGTTTTGTGTTTTGCTGTTTTATCGAGTTATATTTCTGTTCGAGTTTGTGCAGTGTGACTTTCGAACGCTTGTCACGAACCTTTGCTCGCCTTCCCATGCCGCCAACTTACCGTCGTGTCCCTACAGACAATAAAGCCGGTCACTCGGCTGCCAATAATTTGATGCCACGTGGATTATTCAAACAGTCACACTTACCTCCAAAACCTTGAACTGAAAGTAGAAAGCCAAAAACAATCAATTGCTGCTTTTTCTCCCCATGAAAAAAGCCCTTTATTAACCCCTCATCTCTCCATTCCCTTCCTTTCCTCACCAAACCACATCTCCTCTCCCTTCCTCTCTCCTCAAATGTCTGTAATAACAGAGAAATCACCCAAAGACTGCGCCACCAAGCAAGCAACCACCACCTTCCCAATCCCAAAACTCAACAAGAAGCTCTACCTATACCTCTCCACACTCCTCCTCTCTCTCCTCTCCCTCCTCCTCCTCATCTACCTCACCCTCCACCCCTCAAAGCCCCACTTCTCCCTCCAACAAGCCGACGTCGACCAGCTCAACCTCTCCGGCCCGTCCTCCCTCCTCAACTCCTCCATCCAGATCACCCTCCAGTCCGACAACCCCAACACCAAGCTCGGCATCTACTACGACGAGTTCATCCTCTACGCCTCCTACAAAGGCCAGAGGATCACTCCCGAAGCCGCCATCTCCCCCTTCTACCAGGACCACGGGGAGACGAACCTCCTCAGTGCGTCGCTGGTCGGGTTCCAGCTCCCCGTGGCCCCGTCCTTCGCCTATGAGGTGCAGCGCGATCAGGGGGCCGGGAGGCTGGTGTTGAGCTTCAAGGGGATGGGGCGGCTGAGGTGGAGAGTTGGGAGCTGGGTTTCGGGGAGGTATCGGTTCGTTGTCAGCTGCGTTGCTGTTATGCCGCTTGGGCCGGCTGTGCCTTCGCCCCCTTTGCGTTCGAGGTCGAGCTCGCAGTGTTCTACTGTAATGTGATAAGTGTAATTATGTAATAAGATTATGGTTTCCTTGATTGCTCGAGTGTTGAAATGTTATTGTTGATGATGTAAAGTAGCTTTGTGTGATAAGGAAGAAAGAAGAAGTGGGATTTTGTGGAGTCTTTTTGGTATTATGATTGTTTATGGGATTTTTCATTTTTGTAATGAGAAAAGATGAAAGGGAGATATGAAAAAGTGGGAAATGTGAGTTTTGGTGCATTCATGATTGAGGAATATGCGACGCTCGTGATTTTATCAAACGCTAGTGGGCCCATGTGCCGCGACTTGACTAGTCGTGGGCGGGATGCCACACTCGATGAAATGGACACACGCTAGAGGTATTGGTCGAACAGAGAGTCTCGTGTTCAAGACTTGGCTGGTCGTGGGCAAGATGATACACTCAATGAATAAAATTTAATACACACATCGGATAGGTATATCGGTAGAGCAGAGAGTCACGTGTTCAAGACTTGGCTGGTCATGGGCGAGATGATACACTCGAATGAAATTAATACACACATCACATAGATATATCGGTAGAGCAGAGAGTCTCGTGTTCGAGACTTGACTGGTCATGGGCGAGATGATACACTAGCTTGATGAAATACACAAACGTCTGATAGATATATCGGCCAAACAGAGAGCCTCTTGTTCGAGACTTGATTGGTTGTGGGCGAGATACTACATTCGATGAAATACACAGTGCGATAGATATATCGGTCGACATATTGTTCGCACAGAGTCTCATGTTGGACAGCCTGATGATTACATGTCATAACACATGGTTTGAATGATTTGGCTCATGCGTAGTACAAATGAAATGGATTTCAGTTTTCACTCCACTGCTTGAGAAAATAATCAGCCAGTTTTGTTAAAGATTAAATTTTGGCAAACTAGGCGTGATACTACTATACAATCAATCATAGATCAGCAAACTTCAAAGAAATTGGGCAACAATGATTATTTCAAGAGAAAGAGAATGAATGCTAATCCTTCTCTTTTCAAGGTCCCCAGAAAGTCATCATACTTATTTTTCTTCAAAAAGTGGCAGATTACAAGATTCTGGAGCTGTATTATTAGGAGGGTCCATGGAAGAAGAGAAACAGTGTCCCTTCTACTAGTTTGAACAAGAAAAAGAAAATCTAAACAAGGAAAAAAGCTGTTTTTCAAAACTTTTTGGAGTTTCTAAGCTCCAACTACTTCTACTAAATTTGTTTGTCCCTACAAACAGCACAAAGGAGAAAGAGATTGTAAAAAAAAAAAACTAGATTTGACTATACTCAGTTTACTGCAAGAACAGCAAAAACAAAACACAACACATCAATTAGTTAAAATGTAACAGAAAAATGATGACTTGCCACCAAACCCAATCCAAACACAAGAATTTCCCAAAGCCTTCAGTCTCATTATACACAAATATATACAACCAAGTCTCCAACTTTTGTTGAATCAAACATGTATATGATTCTTGAAAAAGAGAATACAATCTCTCTCTTATTGGTTATTACATGTGGCTCATGATTCATATACATACATTGCTCCAAAATCGTAATCCTAAAGAAAAAATGCAGAGCATCAATGGGGGGAACTCACCTCAGATTGAATCAGAGTCAACCCACTTCCAAAAATGCTTTTTACACGAAACCGCCTTCTCATCCAATCCCCCGTACTCATCCGCCTCCTCCGTCGAGAATTCGCCCTCCGGCAGCCCCTCCACCTCCGCCTCCACCGTGTGCAGGACGTACCGCGCCGGCAATCCGGGATACGACGCCGACGCTCGCTCCTCCACCTTCTTCGTATAAGATTCCGGCACCAATCGCACGATTCCCCTATTTTCGTCGCGATTCCCGCTTCCTAGGGTTCCAATTTCGACGGAGGTTCCGAGCCCTAATTCCTCCCTCACGGCGCGGTACAGCGCCGCCTCCACCGATTCCCCCGGCTTCATCTTCTCCGAGAGGGGGCGGCCGCGGCGCCTCACGTCGCCGTTGGAGAGCTCCTGATGCGATTCGATTAGGATTTTACCGTCGCCGCGGACGATCCTCGCGACGACGACTTCAACGGTGCGGACCGGCGGGATCGAATCGGCGAGATCGGTCTCGCCCTCGGCGATTTCGAGCCAGAGATTGTGGACATTCTTCGTCCCCGGCTTGACGCCCCACGATCCGAAGAGGTCGGCGGCGAGGCGAGGGCGCAGCCAATCGGAGAGCGTCTGCGGCGTGGCGAACGGCGGAGGGAGGCGGCGGGGATTCAATTTTCTAGGGCTGAGGGAAGACATTTTGGGGATTTTGCGGGGGTATAATGGGAAAGAGAGTTTGTTGGTGGGGAGGAAGAGGGCGGAGGTGGATTTGGGGGAGGTGGAGAAGAGGACGAGGAGAGAGAAGGCGGTGAAGATGATGTCAGGGAGTGTCGTCGGCTTCTTCAGCGGCGGTGGGATCGGTGGCTGGGGCGGCGGAGGCGGTGGCATGGCGGTGGTGATTTGGGATTCATTTATGATTTTTTTTTTATTTAGGGTTAAAATTTGGGGATAATAAGAGGTGGGGATTTAGATCAGATTTTTTCTAGATTTTGTGACATGATGATGTTTGTGGTGTAATATGATTGGCAGAAATCATGGTAATTTTAAATAATTTTCAATTGGTTGACATGATAATATGAGTACTATGATAAGACATGTCTCGTTATATTTCAAATAATTCTTTAAACAAGTACATCTATTCATCACGGAATGAATTTTAAGTTGATGCTAATCTAATTGCTATAAGATAAAGATATGTGTAATTTTTGTATATATTCCATATAACTACGACTATTGAATTTGACTAACGATTCATTGGTGATCATAATTCATACACGATAATGAATTTTCTATCACACTTATTTCATACTCCTATTAGCAGTGTAATTTTATGCAATTTAATTTTATAAATTAAGTCAAGATAATAAAATAGTAGGATATATATTTACTTGTGATTTTCTCTTTTCATTGTTTTCTTTGGTATGATCACAGTAGAATAATCAACAAATTTTCCTTTTGAATACTACCACTTGTGACTTGTTCTCGAAAAATAATATTTATATAGCAAAGTGTAATATACTACAAATTTAATGAAGTAAGAATTAAATAAAGAGAAAATTAGTTAAAATATTACTTACAATTGAAAAAAAATAAAGATACCAAATGAAAATATAGACTAATTTTGGTAAATGAAACAAAATAAAAAAAATATACAATTATGATTATTTTTGTGAAGAGTGATGATATGTTTTTTAATCAACGAATCTTAATCGATGAATTAAATGATAGAATCATCAAGAAACGGTGTAAAATTGAAAATAATACTAGTAGTAATAGTATTAAATTTATTTGGTGCTCCACAAAAGATGGAATCAACTTTCGAATTCAACCATGACGGTTTTGCAATTGCATTTTGACTTTTTTTTTTCATTTAGTAGTGCTTGCTTTTTTTTTTAATATTTCATTCGTCCAATTAGTACAACTCCAAAAAGTCATTGTTGATAACAATATAGTATTATAATTAATGTACTTTTTATACGTTCGAATTGAAAGATGATATTTGAATTTTTCATCTTTATCAGAACAAAGTTACAAAAAATTATACTATGAAAGTTTGAGATGACCAAGAATCGATCAATGAAATTAAAGAACACTTCAATTGCCGTATACAAATGTAACATTCAAGTGTTAGTGCATGGTTGTTCACATTTGAAAATTTTAATAATTGTTATGTTTTTTTGCATTTGTTTGTTTAGGAACCTTTTGATCTTTTATAAAAAAAATTGCAACTTTGCCCTTGATCGATCTTAACCTTTACAAAAAAGAAATCAAAGGTAAATTACATAAATATGGTTTGAAAAGTTTGTAACGTAACTCATTGAAGCTCCTCCATCAAGCAATCATATCCAAACAAATAGACCATTCTTTCTGATCTCCATGGATCTTTCCCATGCCCCACCACCTCCCAAGAGACGAGCCGAGCTCGACACGTGGGACACGTTTCTCCACCGCGATCGATCCAAGAATTGAGGCACTCGACATGGAAAGCATGCTCGCAGTTGCCAAGTTCCCTCACATTGTGCCATGCTTCTATTCTACTCAAACAAACCGCACAATCGTATTCTTCCTCGTCCTCCTCGTTCTGAGATCTGAAGGTTGCATATTCGACTACTGGAAGACGATCTTTGTCGACAATTTTGACCGTCAAGTAATCCGGAAGCAGCACGAGTTCAGGAGATAGACGAGACTCATCATCGTTTTCGAAGTAATTGATTCTAGTACTTGTGTGCGTATGATATGGCCTCATGAGATTTGAGAAGAAGATCAAGTATTTGTAGGGTTTTATAAGTGGTGAGTAGCTACAAAATCCCATTCAAGAAGAAAATGAAAATTTTGATTTTGGAGAGATGTTGATATTCCTTAACAAGGGAATGCAAGTACAATTTGAAGTATATTTATAACCTAGAGGAAAATGCACCCTCGAGGTAAATGTGATCGATGACTTTGGTGTTCTTTCGTGTTAAATATGATAATGTCAATAAACTTTGAGACTAGTCTAGTTACACGTAATATTAAGAATATAATAAGAAGAAAAAGAGATAGTACATGTTACACTAAATTATAAGTTTACGTGGACGTCAAGTAGTCGATATATGGGAAATTCAATGCTACTTTAATTATGTGAGTGGGGCTAAGTATTTGATAAAAATATTTGATAAAAATTTATATACAAATCATAAGCGCATGGGCGGAGTTCGTGATCATCCTCTTCAAAGTTGCTTCTAGTGTGTGTTTGTGTGTGACATGGCCTCATGAGATTTGAGAATAAGGTCAAGTATTTGTATTGTAGGTTAATTTTATTAATAGTGTTGAGTAGCAAAAAAACCCCATTTGTAGAAGATGAAAATTCTGAATTTGGAGAGAGATGAAAATCACATATATTTTGATATACTTTATGACTTATGTCAGCTCTAGAAAATGAAAAGCCATAGTGTTAACTTAATTAAGATCAATGACTTTGATGTTCTTTTATGTACGGTATGATAATGATCAATCAATACTGAGATTAGTCTAATCACACATAAATTAAGATTATGAATAAGAAGAAAAAGAACAGTAATATACAGTCCTAAATTACAAATTTTACATTCTAATTAAATTAATTGCAACTTCTAGGAGTAGGGCTGATTCCATGTGTGATGAATCATGAAGAATATTATACATAATCACTTCACAATTATAGGATGGAACAAAATCCAAGAATTATAGGTACCCTTAATTAGTTTCATAATCTAACATTGACCACAACTTTTAACTTCGAAACAAAATTTTAAAATGTTTATTAATTATACTGTTTAGCAAGTATATTAGTCAACTATATATCTGTTTGAGATCTATGAGTCATGACAGTATGACATTTGCTACATTGAATGCTTGAGTTTTTAGTTGAAACATAAAGATATCCAATCATCCGAAACCGGCCAATTGCTACATCATTGAATGCTTGAGTTTTTAATTGAAAATAATTTTCATAATTATTGGCTTTTGGCAACACTAATTCGTTGGGAGGTTAACAATTAACATCCAAAAATTGAATATTTGTACCTTTTGATGGTATCAACTTCTGATTCCACGAATTTCCAATATTCGTGTACATAGTCACTTACATATATCATTCCAGCAATACTATGTTTTCAGTCGTCCAATGTGTAGTCCAAACTAATTATTAATGACATGACAAGTGACCATCCTTTTTAATTTTGTAAATCATTTTATATAAATATTAAAATGATCAACGACTTTAGTATACATTAAACCGCTACTTTTTCGATTGTATTCATATAGTACTACTTTTTAATCATGTATTTACAAACCATAATTTTAAATTTTAAATTTAAATTATATATAAATGTATCCAATTTTTAGGTGTTTTAATTAGAGATGTCGGTTCAACCCGATCCCGATGACTCTTTGTGCTAGGTAAAGTCAGTCTTTTACGATTAAAATAATTAAAAGGGTAGTTACTTGTAAATTTCATAACAATCTGTCAAATTCTGGTTTTGCATACCAGCTTTCAAAATTCGGCTACAAATTAACAAATTGTTGATTTGATCTGATTTAGCAATCAATCAAGATTTCAGTGTTAACATGACTGGATCACATAAACCCTAATTCACTAAATAATTTTATTTAATTTACTATAATATGATATTGTTTGCTGCCTAGCTAAAACATGGCGTCATTTTGGTTCACATCTTGATTGATATTGCAGAACCAGAATAAATTAATATTTTGATTACAAAGTCAGAACAAAACAATAGTTCGATTATGCAAAATCAGAATTTGAAGAAAATTACTGAATATACAAATTACCCATAATTGAAAAGGTACCACGGATCGAGTAAGGAGGAGACATTTAGTATAATTCCTTTTGTTTTACTTATTGCAATGAAATCAATCTTATATAATAGTAAAAATTCAAGAAACTGATGTTGATGTTTCATGCAACTTGTACAAGTCTATTTCATATATGGGCCAAACATACTTGTTTCAAGGTTTCAACTTTCAACTTTCTATCCTTTCACATGAATAGGGAAAGCACCACCACTTATAGCTAGCAACGAAAAATATCCCTTTGAATAAAGGAAAATCACCATCACTCGTTTATATAGATATTTTATTTATGCAACTCCAAACTAGAGTAATTATTAATCAAAGTTTGTAACATACATCTCATTGAAGCTCCTCCATCAAGCAATCTTCTCCAAACAAGTACACCATTCTCTCCGACCTCCATGGATCCTTCCCATGGCCCACCTCCCCGGAGACGAGCCAGGCTCGACACACGGGACATGTGTCACCACCGCGGTCGATCCAAGAATCGAGGCACTCAACATGGAAAGCATGCTCGCATTTGTTAAGTTGCCTCACATTGTGCCATGCCTCTATTCTTTTCAAACAAATTGCGCAATCATCATCGCCCTCTTTTTCGTTGTTGTGAGATATGAAGGTTGCACGTTCGACTACTGGGAGGTGATCTTTGTTGACGGATTTGGTCGTCAGGTAATCGGGAAGTAGCACGTTTGAAGGGGATGGGCGGGACGACTCATCTTCTTCAATGTGTGAGGAGATCAAGTTTTTGAAGGGTTTTGTGAGTGGTGAGAAGAAAGAAAATCCCATTTCAAATGTGGGAGAATATGGGAATTTTGATTTTGGTGAGAGATATATATATATACATATTTGAGGGGAGATGATCACCCATTTTCTTGGAGAATTATTGGATCCCAAAATCAATGACCAAAACTCTATCTCTTAGAATGTCAATCCAAGCGTTCTGAATATCATGTCAATCCAAGCGTTCTGAATATCAATATAAGTGTAATTTTGAAACGAAAATAGTAAGTTTAAGTTAACTAATTTATCTTTTCTACAAAATATCTCAAAACATTAAATTTGCTATAATTCTAAGGACTTAAAAATATTTTTCTCAAAACAGATGGAGTATCAAATTATTTACATGAAAAAACACATGGCGTATCATAATTTCATATCTCATGAAAAAAAAATTAAATATCAATAGTATAGAGTTACAATCAATTGATAATTCTTATAGAGTATATTTTATGAGGATTCTAGCGTAATATCAATATTGCATATGTTCACATAAAAAAAATATGTATGAAAAATGTAATTTGCGTGTATATCTACACGGACTTGCATTATGTTCAGTGTAGTGTGATGATAGCCCAATTGCAATGTGTATAATGCAAAAAATATAAGTATGTAAATGTATTTTTGAATTTTCAAATGATTAAAATTTATGTAAAAATAATTTTACATCCTTATATATATATTTATATTTTTTATTACAACTCTACAAATTGAAAAAAAAAATCATACTACTAAATACTACTAATACCTAACCTAAAGAAAAATGCACCGTCAATTTATGATCAATGACTTTGATGTTCTTTTGTGTAGGGCTTGATAATGACGATGAAAATTCAAAACTGAGAATTGTATATATAGTTATAAGTAATTGTTTGGTTAATGATTCAGCAAAAGCTAAACGGTACGAAATTATTCAATTTTCCGAAATGTATAACTTGTTGCTTTATTAATGAGTAATTATGTTGTGATTAGTAGATCAATTAATGGTTAATGAATTATGAATTAATGTCTTTTCTTTTTTAAAGTAGAACGTCGGCAAAGACTGTTTTTCTCGTCCAAAAGGATATGTGAGCCACATAAATGAAGAAAGCACCTACCACTCATAGAATTTTCTCAATATGTCAATTTTTATTACTAGTACTATTAATTATGTGTCGGCTTTGCATTGTGAAATTAATAAATATCATTGTGAATAGGTCATCATCACTAAGTCAACATTGTGAATGTGGCGAAAAAAAAAGAATCACTTTCAACTATTATCAAATAAATACACCTACAGACTACAGTCCCGGCCTACTACTATGGAGTACTGTATTGAAAATTTTCTTAATACTAGATGAAAAATTAGCACAGTCTGAATTCATTAATTTAACATATGCATGTGATTTTATATGTGGATAACTTATAACTATATAGCTAGGTATGTTAAACAAGGTTGTTTAAGTAGTTAAATGTTTTGTCAATATGATATTTTTTATCTGACGCATCGATCATATATAATTTCCGTCTATTGAAACTATAAGATAATTAATAAATGTCAAAATTACTAAATAAGGAGTAATCTATTATTATCAAAAATTACTCCTAAATAATTGTAGTTGCGACCTGCGATAGTATGCCGAAGATAATTATATTCATAATTATTTAATTTGCTACACTAATTCGTATATGTCTTGGGATGTTCACATTGAAAAAAGATTGGTTTTGGACATTTGTATCAACTCCTCAAATTTCGGATTTGAAAATGCATTTTGATTTTAGACCACTTTGTACGACAAGTCAAATTCCATTATTCTTGTATTCAATCGTTCGACACATATTATTTTTGCAATAATGTATTCTCATTCATCCAATGAATGCTTTGAATACTAATACGGAGTACTAATATATTACCAATTCACTTTTATGTTTTTCTATGACACATAACAATGAATGCTTTAAATATTAGGTAAAAGCTAAAGACATCTAAGTGTCTAACTATAATAAGCCAATATTCATAACTTAAACCCAATTAAATATTTGAATATTAATCTTAAAAAAAATAAATTTTAGACGAGTTTTGATATTTTTTATGAATTTTGAAAGTAGTTTTAAAAATTGTGAACTTTAAGATTGATTTCAATTTTCCATGCCACACAATTCTTCAAACCCGAGAGATTTACGTGACACATTTATCTTATTAGCCACATACTATTATACAACATCGAATTCATGAATTTGAAATGACGCTATTCATGTATAATTCGGACTAAGCCATATAGATTTCATGATTAGCCACATATGATCAAAATCTGCTAAGAATTTTCTATTCGGATCAAGTTGGGAAAATTGCATGCTTTCAAAAGTTCATGATTTTTAAGACTACTTTCAGATTTCATACAAGAAAATATCAAAATTCACCCAAAATTTTAGTTATTTTATACTCAGTTGCGGATGACCTTAGTAGTAGAATCCAATTAATAATGAAGATCAATATCCTTTGTCTTTCAGTTTAGCTTAATTAAACTGATATCATGACATAGGATCGAGTTTAATTAGGAAGTAAATACCCATATAAGATGTGATTAAAACTTCCATTTTTTTTCATTTGTGCATGAATCCTTACAATCTTGGGCACCTTACCAAAATTAAATATTGATGCTATATATATAACTTACCTTATGCGAAACAAAAATTGGTTAAGCTTTTCGAGTCTAAGAAACCATAAATTGCCCTTAATCGATCTTAACCTTTACAAAGGGAAATACAAAAGGTTTTATATTAAAATATTAGTAACATATTTCATTGAAGCTCCTCCATCAAACAATCTTCTCCAAACAAGTAGACCATTCTCTCCGATCTCCATGGATCGTTCCCATGTCCCACCTCCCCGGACACGAGCCTAGCTCGACACACGGGACACGTTTCCCCACCTCGGTCGATCCAAGAATCGAGGCACTCGACATGGAAAGCATGCTCGCAGTTGCCAAGCTCCCTCACATTGTGCCATGCCTCTATTCTTCTCAAACAAACCGCACAATCATGATCACCCCTTCTTCTTCTTCTTCTTCTTCTTCTTCTTCTTCTTCTTCTTCATCGTCCTCCCCCTCCTCCTCGTTCTGTGATCTGAAGGTTGCATGTTCGACTATTGGAAGGCGATCTTTGCATAAAGATTTGTTCGTCAAGTAGTCCGGGAGCAGCACGTTTGAAGGGGACGGGCGGGGCTCGTGATCGTCCTCTTCACAGTTGCTTCTCATGAGATTTGACAAGTATTTGAAGGGTTTTGTGAGTGGCGAGTATAGAGAAAATCCCATTTCAAGAAGATGAAAATTTGGAATTTGGAGAGAGATTTAGAGAGATAGGTATGTTGATAACACTTCATGTCAACTCTAGAAAGGTCTTTATTTATAAGTGGTCCACATTATTTATTTAAGACAACCAAATTTAGCTAGATTGGAGGAACTTAATTATGGTAATAAATTAACTTGTAATGTGTTGTAATGGGGAAACCATGGTAGAGCCAACAGATAAAACTTAATTACCACTGTTAGTACTAATTAAGATAAGTTCAACTTGTCACATATTTTACTAAGTTAGATGCCATACAAGCTATCATTGTTGATGTTAATTAACTTTTTATTTCTGTCATTTTTAAACCTCAAATTGATTAGATATTTGTGAGATATTTATGGGAATCGGTATATATTATAGCGAGTTGCTCATATTCTAAAGTTTTATAATTAATCAAATCAGGTCCACACGGAAAAGAAGTCAATGAATTATAATCATCAATTTGCAATGTATGCTAGCAAGCAAACTCCATCTTAATTAGCAGTTTTACCTTGATAATTAGTGAAAGCTTTTCAGTGATAAAAATAGAAGTATATTCAAGATTCCATCATTTTTATAAGCCTAAACAAGTTTAATATTTATATATTACGAAATTCCGTTAGGTTTCTAAAAACTAGTCAAAGAAAAATTAAGAAGCACGGAATTGCATTACTCGTATAATTACGGAGTATAAAATATTTCATAAGTGATTCATATTAATATAAAAGTTTGAAGTTTATATTAGTACAATTTTTTTATGTACGGATGTACAATACATAAAACAATTCCTTATACTAGTAATATAAGATGATGATATTTGTTGCACCAACATGAACATATTGAAATTTTTGTACCCCACATACATAAATAGTGAAAATATATGTCCACAAAAAAGTTGAAATACAATTTTTTTATATTCGACATACATAAAAAGTTTCATCAATATGAGATAACGATGAACCATCTTTATACAAATTGTGTGATTAAAAAATAATAATATCCACTCTTCAAGGTCTCCAAGGGGCATGGAACTATATTATTTTGCTATAATTCTTTAAAAAGGAGATGAAATTCAGTTTTTCCGGATTTGAATGCAAGACTTCTACTTATCCAATTGTTAATTTACAGTAGTATTTTAATGGGAGTTGCCTTTTATTTCTGGTGTCGTGTGAAAGTCTATGCTCTATTTTGTCTTCTTCTACTACTTGATAATCAACATGTTACACGGAGATTTGTATAAGTTAGTGATCTTGATGTCAAAAGCTATCATAATTAGAACTAATTAGGGTCAACAAGTTACACTCCGTGTACTAATTTTTTTATTTTTTATTTTTTATTTTTTTCATTAAGTATTTTTAACATCACTGTTTTTTAGTCAAGTATTTTAGGTGTTGTCTTTAATTTGTGTTATTTTATTTTTTTGTATTTTATTTAATACTAACATAAAAAGTAATGATAGGTGTGGAAAATAGGCTGGGCAGATTTATAGAGCATACTACAATGAGGACTATTGCAGATGTATGACTTTTAGACGATATAATGCTGACATTCAAAGGAAATTTTGAGATAAAGTGAATTTATAGTTGTTTCTATTGTGGATGTCCTTGTGAAAAATGAGCTAAGTGGAAACTTTTGTAAATAACTTACAATAATAAACTTATTACTTAGTCAGTTTATCCGAAATCCAATATTTTGATTATCGATTGATTAATAATTATTTTTATTTAATAGTTAAAATAATGATACGCCATTTCATCCTACACTAATAAAATAATGACATGTGAATATTCTTTATGATAACACATATCCTCATACACCAATAATTTAATGCCATGTAGATATTCTTTAAAAAAGGAAATAACAAACTAACCCTAGAGGTTTCATTTATTCAATCCTCCTTAAAAATCATAAACGTAAATCCCTCCCTTTTCTTTTCTTTTCTTAATTTTTTTTTTTTTGTCTGCAAGGAAGGTTAGCTCCGATTAATTTACATTTACAACTATATATTTTTTTTACTTGATTTCTTGACTTATTTCAAATAATTGGTACTAGTGTTTCTTCTTCCTTCTAATTTTCTAAGTTAAATGCATAAAAAATATATTAAAGGATCGAAATATCTGTCAAAATATTTTATGTAATTGGTTTGTAACTTTTTACGAGGCAGAATTAAATAAATGATATTGAATGAGAATATGATAAGTATGAGAGTTTTTTATCTAGAAGTTAAAATTTAATTAAAAGAAAATTCTTGATAAATTGAATGTTTCGGTCATCCAATTTATAGTGGAGAGCTTTTGACATTTTGTGGTTTTTAGCATGGTGAAACCTTTATTTAGTGTAGGAGTTGTTAATTTTTTTTAAACGTTTAGCATGGTGAAACCTTTATTTAGTGTAGGAGTTATTAATTTTTTTTAAACGTTTAGCATGGTGAAACTTTATTTAGTGTAGGACTTGTTATAGGACTTGTTAATTTTTTTAAAACGTTTAGCATGGTAAAACCTTTATTTAGTGTAGGAATTGTTAATTTTTTTAAACTTTCAATTGTTAAATGCAGTTGTTTGATACTCTCTCCGTTCTCTATTAGAAATTCCGGTCAATTTTGCGCACTTGTTTTGTAAAAATGATAATAAATAGTTAAAGCGAAAAATTAGTAAAGTAAGATAGAGAATAACGTTGATAACAGTCTTCTCAACATTATTCTCTCTTTTATTTTACCATTTCTCCACTTTAACTATTTATTACTAACATTTTTACAAAATGAGTGCACAAAATTGACTGAGACTCCTAATGGCAGGCGGAGGGAGTATTAATTTATCGCAGTTTTTTTGGCAGCTGAGTGGGGAATTACATGGCATTAAACGTGTATGAGGATATGTATCATCATAATCAAACATTTAGTCTTTTATTTTGTTAATTTTCATACTAATCATTTTACAATATTCGATAAAAATTTAAAATTTTAACTTAAATATTTATATATTTAAAAAAATCCTTATTTTTTTAGTTAGATATTATATAATTAATCCAAATCAAGCTCGAAATTCTGTTACAATTTGACATAAAATTTCTATATCAGTCCTTTCTTATTGCTAAGATAATTAATTTTCAATTAAATTTAAATGTACATGTACAATTTATCTTTTCTCTAGATTACAAATGGTCAATAGCTTAGTCACAAACAACTCAAAGGTTTTTATTTATTTATTTATTACTCCCAATTAAATGTTGCATTTGCCAACAATAATCCCGACCCTAAAAACCGGCTTCATTCTCAAAAGTAACAAATATTAGGTATTTAATCTAATTTAATTTTCATAATTAATAAGTGTTCACTACTATTTTCGGAATCGAATTAGGAATAAAAAATACGTCTATTATATTCGATTGTATATACATCAATAGAATCCTTCGTAATTCCAGAATTAATCAATTTTAATATTAAAAAAAAAAAGAAAAAGAGAAAGAGACGACGGCGATCCCCAATTATGAATCAATACGGTACAATCGTCTCGAAGCAGTTTAACCCATCGAACTCCACCGCAAATCTCGGCGATCTTTTCGTCCGACGATCTTTCCCCGCCGTGGAAGACGAATTGGCACCTTCGTCGCCCTTGGTCTTCTTCAGATCATCAATTTTGGCGGCGGCGGGCGACCGAGAAGACAAAGAAAATCCGAGCTTCTCGCCGCAGAGAGCATCGAACGTGCTGAACATCGACATCGACATAGCCAATTTGATTTTGATTCAAATTGAATTGAAAATTTTGGAATTGTGAAAGGAATAATTGGAAATTGGAGAATGAATGGTTGCTTGCTGAGAAAGCGTTGGAGGGGAAAGGGAATATATAGAGGTGTGAAGAAGCGTGTTTGTGCGTTTTGGAATAACCTCGAAGTTTCTATATTACTCTTCTTTGCTGTTTGCGTGTTGTTTAGCTCTGGCGCTTACTACTATTTTGTAAGTATTATACTAGTATTATTCTTATAAGAAAACTTTTTAATTATTTATACTGATACAAGTCACAATTTTACAAAATACTTAACAAATAATGTAAGGTCAGACAAATATAATAATGTGTAGTCGGTCAACAATATGCCGGTTGCATATAATTTGTGATTAAGCAAGCAACGTTTAGTTGAGAAGCAATTACCAATGATTTGGAACCAACAACAATTAGGAGTACTTAGTATTTAGCAATGACAATGCAATTATTTAGCATTTTCACTAGCAAATAGGGGTTTCCAAATGGCAAGATACTTATTAATTCTTGATTTTAATTATCATCTTATGATTCCAATGAGCTATTGTTATAACATACTCTCTCCATCCCATAAAAGATATCACACTTGTGGGACAACACGAGATTTTAGAATGTTTTATTTTGTACGTAAAGTGGAGAGAAAAAATATTATTTTTATATTAGTGTGAGAGAGAACTTTTACCAAAAAGAAAAGTGAAACATCTTTTATCAGACGGAAGGAATAATAACTATTTAAAAAAAATTATTTAGGATAGGACGTGTTGAACCAAACTAGATCAAATGTCTCGTCTGGTTGCACACAATGTGCACATGTAGAGCGGTCTGGCTGCACGCACTGTGTTCACGAGTTTAGTCGCACGCATCATGCACGAGTTTTGCGCCAATAGTGAGTGCGGTTTGGCTCGCACGTACGGTGCACTAGCCCGCATTTGATTGTGGTGGGTCTTATTATTTTCATCCCTATCCTTTTTCGTGGTGAACAAGTGTCAAGTCAATTGTGGAGAAAGGGTCAATCAATCTTCAAATGCTGGCTAATTTGACCATTTGACCATACGAAATGATCAACGCCCATCCAAATAATAGGAAGTTTCCATACTTATCCGGAACAATAACCAATATATTACTTCTAATAAATAATAATCATTTTCGACATGAGTAAATTCCATTTTCCATGTAAATTGCGATTTTGGTGTATTCATTTGAGACTAACAATTGGTAATCCTTTAGATTGTTATAATTCATTTAAAGGGTATTTGTTTGTAAATTCACAAGTTTTTATTAAATTCTAATTTTGCATACGATCAAATTTATTTTATGAACAATAGCAAAAATTTAAATAAAAATAGATTTTTATAGATCGGTTATATTTATGTTATTTGAGTTGAATTTTTATTTTGATTTCAAAAGAAATTTTACTAGACCTTGTAAAATGTCTTCTTGACCCGAATAAGAAAAGTGACTCGATCATCGCCTATTGCCCTATAGCCAATAGCTCGGGAATTTGAATAGCTCAGTGTATGAAAGTGTGATGTGTGTGTGAATTTAACTCAAAAATAAATACTAGTAAAATAGTTTGAAAATTATTATAATTCTTTAAACTAAATTTTTAGTAATAATTTGGATGTAGACAACGCAATGGGCTCAAAAATAAGAATTAGAGTTTCGGCCTATTCGGGCTGGGCTTGGTTTTGGACTTAGTTGAGTTGGGCCAATGGGCTTAGTACATTTGATCAAGATTTGTTACATACAATCTGAAATATGAACGGCACTTATTAATTAAAACTTTTTATAGATTTATTTTAGGGCTTAGTACGTTTGATCAAGATTTATTTTTATTTTCATTTTTATTATTTGAACTGAAGTGCAATTGGCATTGTAAAATTTTAGTACTCCTACTTATTTAACCAATTAATTAAAACACTAGTACAAAAATCACAGACAAATATAAGCTAACCTTAAAATTGAACTCAATCTTTCTCATATGACATAAAAAAAGGATTATTTGACTAAGCAAAATTGCACAACTAAGAATTTTTTTCCGCTAGAACAAACCTTATTATCGAATTCAATCTTTCTCATATCACATAACAAAGATTATATAACTAACCAAAATCGCACATCTAGAATTTTTTCTGCAATTCCTTAATAATATTGACATCCAACTGAAACGCCTTGGAAAGATAAACAGTGTCGATTTCAGGTTGAGCTGCGAAGAGCCCGTTTGGAAGATTGGTAATCCCGGGATTCTGGCTATTGAAGGCCACCAAAGCAACACTGTTTCCTTTAGCAAGATTACGCACGTTGTGCACGAGGCCAACCGGGACCACAAAAACATCGCCTTGCCCGAGGATCTTGCTGTAGTACTTGTAACTAGGGTACGAGGTTATGAACCCGATCTCCATGGAACCTTCTAGAACAACCACGAGCTCGGTTGCCCTAGAGTGGAAATGGGGCGGGAAAAAGCCGTTAGGGGCCAAATCCGCGCGCATGAACGTCAGCCCGAGGCCGTTGAGCCCCGGCACGGTGGCTGCAGATGCGGTCACCACGGCGGCGCCGTACGGATTTGAGGTGTTTCCCGGCAGATGAAGGCCGCTTCGGAAAAAGTCATTTGGGGTAACGGTGCTTGGGTCCTTGCAAAGTGCTATAAAAGTAAAAAAGTGAGATTTTGATATTATTAATAAATTTTATTTTTTTAAAAATAAAAATTAGGAGTATTTGTTTTGACTATCAGTTTAATAAATCATTCTTGTAGCACGTCTGCATCATTGTCAAATATAGAGAATTGAAATTGACACTAAAAAGTAAGTTTTCTTGGAAAATTCTGAGCACTTTCTGAGCATAACATATACTAGTATAATAGTGTTACCTTTGCCGGTGGAGTCGGCAACGCAGAAATCTTGGAGAGGACTAACATCAAAGGCGAAGACGATGCACACGAAATTCAAAAGGGCCAAAAGGGAGAGTACAGGTGAAATTGAAGCCATTTTGAATCAAAGGTAGACTTGTTTTTTTCAATCTACTTGGAAATGAAGAATTAATCGGTTTTTATAGGAATATTGGACTGAAATTGTTAGAGTTTTATTGCCTTAATTTCTTCTAAAAATGGTAAAAAAAAAATGGTCAAACGATATATTACACTCCCAAATTATACCCACTAATTGTGTATTGCCTTAATTTTCTTTCAAGATCTTTGACAAATCCTAAATTTTTAAATTTGGTCAAATAAAATTAATAGCTAATTTATCATGATTTGATAACAATGTGTCCAATATATGAATTCCATTAGATCGCATATTATATTACACACAATTTCATCACTACTGTCACAACTTCAAGATTTCAAATGGCAAATAGTAGTAATAACTAATAGTAGTAGTATAATTTCGTAAAAATTATTACAGTAATATATGTGACTAAATAAAATTGTGACGCATTCATTTAATGCATGCGAAATATCAATATTTTTGGTACATTTGACGGTATATATAGCGGTAAAAGTGTAATTATATTTAGAGTGAACTACATAAATGGTACCTGATCTTTCAGTTTCGCACATAAATGGTATCTGATCTTTATTTTATATCGTTTTTGGTACCCAGTGACAAAAATAACCCTAGGTACCAAATATGTGATTTTTTTTCATGGAGGATATTTTTAGAAATTTCAATTAAATGGTACCAAATATGTGATTATTTTTTCTTCCTTTCTTATTTCTCTTTTTCTTATTTAGTTCCTTATTCTTTCTTTTTTCTCATTTTCTTCTTTCTTTTTAGTATTTTATCTTCCTTTCTTTTTATGCATACATCTTATTGCATTATATAAATAAAAAAATAAAATACCTAATTAAATTAGTTATTTAAAGTAATTAAATTAATTTATTTTTTATTAAATTATTTTATACTCATTTTAAGGTTGAAACACCTGACTAATAATAAATTATTATTATTATTATTATTATTATTATTATTATTATTATTATTATTATTATTATTATTATTATTATTATTACATAATATTATGTGATTCATAATTTATATAATTATACTATAATTATTTATTAATTACTATTAGTTTTTAGTATAATAATAATAATATTATTATAATATTTAAATATAATTATAACTATAATTATATTTAAATATAATTGAATGATATTAAAAATAAATTAATTATTAATTTATAACATCAAAATAATAATATTAATATTGATTAATAATAATAGTATAAAGAATTAGAAAAATGAAAGAAGATATTATAATATCACTTTTGGTACTAATTTTATGGATGCCCAAAATATCCTCTATGACATAAATGGGAAAATATATTTGTTTAAAGGGCATTTTGGGAAGAAAATTGCATCAGATACCAAAAATGTGATTTATAGGTACCAAAAACAATATAAAATAAAGATCAGGTACCACTTACGTGCGAAAGTGAAAGATCAGGTACCATTTATGTAGTGCACTCTTATATTTAATATGCGCAAATGTAACGTCTCGGTTACATGAATCTATTTATAATTAGTTATTGAAAAAAATAGTTTTATTGATAATTAAAGTTATTCAGTGTAATGCTGTGTGCGGAAAGATATGTGAGAGAGATTGTGACACATATATGAAACAAAATATTTTGTGATAGCGGTAGCAAATGTTAATTACTCCCTCCGTCCCGCTATATGCGAGCAACTTTCCATTTTAGTTCGTCTTATTTACATGTGATTAATTTCCTTTTTTAAATGTGACGGAATATTGTTACTTAAAAAATTACTCCATGTAATAGAGTTAACTATATAAATGGTCCTCAAATTTTAGTGTTTGCACATTTGCGCAGTTCCTGAATTTTGATAGTTTTTTATACTTTTGCTGTTTTGCATATTTTCATTTTAATTTTTTTTCAGTTATACTTTCCATTTTATTTATTTTAAGATCATTTTGTTAGCTTATTTTTTAACTTTTCTATTTATTTTTGGAATGACCCATTTCTATTTAAGTTATTTTATTGGAGAGAGACAAATAATGAAACATCCTAGTACAAAATCAAGAAACTGATGTTGAGGTTTCAAGTTGAACATGCCAATCTTGGTTTGAGGTATCAAATTTCAACATTCTCCTTTGACAGTAGTTAAAAGCATAAACACAAATGAAAATGGATATGAAAAGCATTAGACAAAATCTGCTCCTTTTGCTAGATAATTTATTCCATGATCCTACCAGAGTAGATTTATAGATACATACACACATGGAGTACTAATAAAACCTAAACCAACATCTCATTTCCTAATGAGCTTTCGAATCGATGCAGTGTAGCCCGGTCTCAACAGGAGGCGGGAACGCCTTGAATTTGCCGGGTATTGTATGATTTGCAGCCTGAGCATTTGTTTGCAAAAATGTGGTATGGCACCTCAGATATTTCCTCACAATCATTACATAGTATCCAAACCTAAGTCAAAAAAGAAGCAATTCATGTATGCTAATATATCTGTGTTAAAAGTAACATATTTGAATCACATTCTTCTCATCTCACCTTTTTGTCTTTATACATCTCCGGCATCGGAGTCGAAGCAATCTGTCGAAATCAGTCAATCGTCATAATATAAGTGCAAAGTTAAATACTTACTACTGTTACATATAAAATAGATATATATGTACCTCTTCATCGAGCTTTCTCCATGCGCTTGACATGTCGCCAATTGACTTAGAGCAGACCGGGCACGAATATCTTAACATTGTAAAAAAAAGGTTAAAAAAAAGATTTTAAGAAAAAAAAATTGCAAATTGCAAATTGCAAGATTGTGATGTTATGGTAGTATTATTGAGACCTGTGATGAAGCTTCATTTCGCGAACACATTCGAAATGTATGGTGTGTCCACATGGTAGAACAGTGATGTTCTTGGTTGAATCGAATAAGTACTACACCACCATAAACAAACATGTAAGAAAATGCACTCTTTGGCTTTTTTACAACTTAATGTAACTGGTTGCTACCTCGAAGCAAACTGCGCAATTATGATGCATCGCTCTCTCTACACAACGATGCGTGCCCTTAATGGATGACGCGTAGCAGCACCCTGTACCAGTAAATTAAGCGCATTTTAAGAAGAAGAAGATGACGAAGATTGAACGTTTTCAATTAGAATTTTACATACCACATTTTTTGCAATGGAAGAAATTCTCCATCCCTCCAGTTCTGCACAAAATTAAATCAGAAAATGTACGCGATTACATCATTGTAACACGTTGGCACGTCTATGTGTGGTTTGCATACTATTGCACGTGTTTATTCCGACTATCTAATAGAGACATCTGTTTAATTATTTGGTAAAGAATCTCACCTGCATATTCCACAATCATCACAGTGGTATTGTTTCTTCGCCACCTAAATTCAAACATGTTAAAATTAGGCAACATTTCAAAACATGTACTACAAAATCAAAAGGTTTTCTTACATCATCATCAAAGAATTTGCATTTGTCACAGAAATAATTCCCCATGCAAACTCCACAATTTATGCAATTTTGTTGAACCTGGAATTTAGCCAACATAGATTGAATAAATCAACAACCAAATATTCAAGCAAAATTAGGAATGCTTCTTACATTTTGTTCTGTGTCACAAATCGAACATATAACCTGCATAAATATATATGTCAAAAATTGAACTCTCAAATTGATTGCATTGCAAAATCAAACTGTAACAACAAAATCATACCTTCTTCACTTCGTGGCGGGGAATGTCGTGCCGATCAATCGGCTTGATTTTGAGATCATTCTGCAGACAGAAAACCAGACGTTGCAATAACATTATACATATATACATATAGAGAGACAGGGAGAAAAAGAAAAAAAAAATTATTAAAAAAAAAAACAAAAAAAAAACCTTAGCTTCATTGTGACAATGCCTGCAATCAAAAACCTCATCACAACAAGGAGCCCTAATTTTGCATCTCCTTTTGTAATGCTTGCACCTTAATTAAATTCACAGAATCGAATGTTCAATTCACAATTACAATAATCTCAATTCATAAATTTATACAGAAAATTAGAGAAAAGGTACCCATATTTGGCCGAGGAGAAATCCAATTGAATCGCCCCATCTTCATTGAGATCATCCGACAAAGCGACGGCTGATTCTTCCTCAAAATCACACATCGTATTCAATTCAACTGCGGTAATGAATTCAGCAGATCATCATGTCTCGTCCTAAAAAACTGGTGAAATCAAAATGTTTTGGAATTGACAAACATACCTTAAGAAAAGAGATTCAATATATTCTGTTTGCGTTAATTAGATGCAATCTGAGATTGGAAGCACACTGGATTTATAGGGCGGGAAAACAATGGCCGATGTCTCGACAGATTTCGAAGCCAAGTCTCAGAGGCAGAGCGTGTCTTCATCTTTTTCTCTGTTTTTTTTTTCTTTTTTTACAAAGGAATATTTACAGCCGTTGCAAGCGTTTGTCATATGTAGGACCAAATATTTGATTGATGTGAAATTGACACAACCAAAACAAAATCCGATCATACTTATATGCTTTTCAATCAAACAATATTGTTTTATTTATGAAAACACATAAAAAATTTATGATTTTAGGGGACCGATTAATATTCGATCATTTTTCAATAATTTACCTTTGATTTCTTTATTTTATTGGTGAAGATTAATTTATCTTGAGATTGTTCAAGATTAAATTAATCTGAAATTATTGATTACTCGTAAGTCAAGACTAACCATGCGTGACACTAGCACAACATTAAGTATTGAGTCATATTTATCTAACTGAATAGCTACCATGAAACACAATCTAATATGATCTATCAAATTTAAAACTACAATCTATTATCAATGTGTATACAGATATGATAATCTAAAATCACTTTTTTTTTACTGAGTATTATATATGCAATTTTAACGTAAATTCAAATTCGAAGTGTTAGGAATAAAGCACTAACCACTATTAATTCTGGCCTACTATTAACAATTTTGTTAACAGATCAAGGTTGATGTTTAATTGAATTTTTCCTAGCTAGGAGCCCCGGAAACTAGGATCTTGTATTTACATAATAGTAGTAATACAAAGTTTCTAAGCCCCTACCCACCACATATATATAACTAATAAGTGAACGAACCATATCAAAGTGTTAAAAGTATCACTGTTGACTAGGCCATTTTCCGAAAGCTACCTTTAGGAATTAGGATCATACTTATACTGCATACTAGTATTATTTATAAAAGAAATCATTGTGATTTCTCATTCTACCATGAAATAAAATTTGTTGGGTCAAATACAATAAAAAGAGTGATGTTGGTATTGAAAGATAGAGACGGTGCGATAGTCATTGGTGATAATGAATGACAGACAAAGAAGAGAAGTGAATCACAAGCGATGGAGCTGTCACACCATGTAGCCAATAGCAACTCCTTATGTCAAATTTAATAGAGTTTTCTTGCTTTTATGGATCATAAGATGACAGTAGAGTCGGTCGACTTCCAAAATACTCCATGATTCACACACCCAGTCTTTTATTTAAGAGGAAGACGACATATCAACTAAACTACTCCATATTTCATCCTCTGCTACGAAATCATAACATGCGTAATTCCTTTTAAAAAAAATAAAATCAAGAATATTAGTGAATGGTTTAACTGTACGCGTCAGTTAGCGCGTGAGCCACTTGAGCATGGTAGCGACATATGTTTTCGAATGTCAGAAACTTTTGGATACATTTAGAGTAAGATGACTCACTACCACGTCCTCATTAACCACTTCTATTTTAATCCGTCTATTTTTTTCCTTTGATGTGAAATTCTGATGCAATATCACCAACTATATTTAGTTGATATAAGTAAGCATCACCATAGTCCAAGATATTTGTATGAGATTAATTCAAATAATACTAGGTATATTACTTTTGAAAAAACTAAACATATGTACATGTTCAGAAATCTATCATACACGATATGAATAATGGTGTCCTTAAAACTAGTGAAATCATATAGACTCTATGTTTAAGATTCAATTCAATTTATGATAATTATTACGACAAAAATATTTAATAATATAATACAAATATTAGTACTCCAATATTTAGGGATACATGGAGAAAGCAAATAGACCCGAATCATCTGAGCTAAACTTATCGATTTAGGGCCTAATAGTTTTTCTAGCTATTTTTGGGCCTAATATTTATGGGCTTTAGAGTTATATGGTACCCAGAGATGATGGTCTTCCTCTGATGTCTTCAAGCCGGCCATAATAGAATAGATAGGCGAAGCATTCTCGCCTATTGATAGATAGCAGGTTGCTTCCAAGCTCAAACCATTTGAAACTGAATTGCTACTTTTTTCTTGTTATTGATAGAGTGCTCCGCCCCTGTCAAATAAAGTCAAGTATAGGGAGAGAACTGGAAGAGAGAAGGAAAAAGAGCAAAGGATTTACAAGTCTAATAGGAGAAGAATGGCTGACACGTTGACTGCCTTCGATACTAGAAAAATAACCCAAGCGCCCCCGGGGCGGACCCCAACCGAAAGGCGCTAGACGGACTAACGGCAAGCGAGATAAAGAAAGCAGCTGGCCCTATGTGTAAAGTGTAAAACCTTGCCGCGGGAGAGTCTTTCTCCAATGAGAATAAATAAAGTTTTTGGGCAAGACAAGAAAGAAACTCGCCCTTTGACACCAAGGGATAAGAGCTGATTGCTGGCGATGACTTGGTGAAGGGAATCTATGCGAGAAGGTTCTCGAACAGGGTTCCGACCGAATAGAGCACGGAGCCAACGAGTTCAGTCGAACAAGGTAACGAGTCTAAGGGCAGGATCAAGCTTGAAAGGAATGGACGGGCGTAGGCAACATAGTGAACGCTGCAACTAGATATGAGATCGATGTCTTAAAAGACAGATGTCGAGAGAAACTGTTAGACTTCTTTATTGCGTTGCGAAGAGAGATCGAAGACGAAGATTTTCTGACGCAGTGCGGGCACTGGATGGAAAAGACAGATAAAGGAACATAAGTTTTTAATGACTTAAAAATGACCTCAGTATCTTTGATTCTGTATTTTTTTTATGAAGAATGAATTTGCATAGATCAACTGTTTATATAGGGTGAATATAAATATAAAAATTTATATAGGGTGAATATAAATATAAAAATCATGTAACGATGAATTCGGTCATTCGGATATAGTAATACATATCGTTTTACCTTTTAGCCAACTCACACATTTTCCCTCAAATTCAGATTCAGACAAAATCCACGTGGCAACAAAAATAGGTCGCATAGGCAATATGTTGAGATTAATAATTAAAACTAACTTTAGTTTCCACGTCACGCCTCTTCTTATTTACAGTAGAAACATTCTCTCTGCCTTCCAATTCCAAAATTTTTGACAGTAACTTCTCACCGCTGCAGACCTGATGATATTTTCATGCTGCTGTTGATTGGCGGCGGTCGTGGACGGAGGTGATGGGTCGGAATCCGCCGTCCGACAAAGCTGGTGACGTGACGGTTGAGGAGATACATACCCTCTAAATTCTAATGCTTTGTTTATTCTTTTTGTTTTTCTTTTTTTTTTAACTTGGAACGCTTGCTTTATCATTTTGGTAATTCACAAAAAATGATACATTTTATAATTTTTTAGACACATTTTTATGGTATAAGGTTTATTATTATCTAAATTAAATAGAATGAAAAATATTATATAGTTGAATATTTTTAAAATATTACTCGCATTTCAATTTTATCATAGATCGTATAAAATTACTATGTTTTTATTCTCAATTTTTCGATGTTATGCAAAAATTGAATGTAGTATATGATGCTGAAAAATTCAAGTTGATAATTAAAATGCTAAGTGTTAGTATCAAACAAAATGCAATACATTTCATTTCATTTTTTTTATCGAAATAACATAAATCTCGATATTAATTAGATGACGTGGCTTAGAATTAGATGTGGTGGCTCACAATTAGATGACGTGGATTACCGATGCGTGGCTAGATGTAGAGGCACGTGCCGACATAATTAGAACGCACAATTAGCACGAGCCAATATTTAATGACACTTTAAATGGGCAATTAGGAGTGATTAAGTTAATTAAGAAGCATAACGCCATTGGCTAGAGAATTAATTAGAGGTTGTCTTAATCCAATTTGGGTCATCACTGACGCTTGGTAATACTACTGATTTAATTAGTCCCAGCGAATATTGGCATTCATATTATTAAGTCAGCTACTAATGTTGCAATATGACGCAAAAAGTCAACGAATCGAAAGCTATACTTACAAAACTGAAATTAAATAAAGTTGTATGTTTGTTTATTATGTTTAAGTATTAGTGAAATTGATTGTGTTTACGTACGTAGAAGATCCGAAGTAGTATAAAAATACATTTGACGTCTATGTTCAATTAATAGTGTATTTTGTTTTTAACAAGTGGGTGACAACTTCCATTTTTGGATGTCAAAGCTTAATCATAGGAGGAATATTTGTGGAAATTGAAGTTGAAACTCCCGAGTCATGAGTGGAATTTCCTGAGACTGGACTTCTTAATTGCATTTTTAATTATATTAAATTCCAACAAAATAGTACTAGTATCATTTAACTCGTCGTAATAGAGCATTATTTTTTAGTGTTAGTGTATTCAAGAAAATACATTTTTAGCTAATTGAATAAGAAAAATAGTGTTAATTAAAAGTTCATATTCTGCAAGCTTAAAAGTATTGGGTCCAATTTTAATGAATAAATAACTCACTGTTCCTTAATTTTGGTTGCAGTTTAAAAATCATAGTATTTGATTTTCAAGTAATGTGTTACAAAATTTAAGCTCTAAGAATGATATTTTATTTCTCTCTCTCTAAAAATCTAAATTAATAAATAATTTAGACGCAATTTTTTCGGCGTGATTCAACGGATGGATATATATTCGTTTATTCAGGTCGCGCATTGACCTTAATTATGAGTATATAACCAATTAAGTATTAAATTTGTTAAATCCAATATAGATCACTTCGATATTCGAAAGATTTAGTCCTAAACTATTGTATTTAACCTACTATTTGTCATCCATTTAGTCAACATGTGTAAGTTATAGAGCGTGTAATGTCGTGAATCGTGATCACTACTCAATAGTCACTACCTAGAGATAACGGTGTAGTTCAAATTCGCAGTTGAGTTGAACAGTAGTAATTTGCTAAGTTAGAGAATTAGAAATGGAAATTTATAATTCGATTAGCCCTAGTTGCATATTCATCAGTTATTGAGCGTTATTTGACAATTAATTCAACTCATTTAATTTTAATAAATCAATAACTCACAAAATAAATCAAATTAACCATCCTATGCAAGTTTAATACAGTGGAGCAGCACTACTATACTACTCTCTTCATTCTGCGGTAATGAATGCGTTTCTTTTTTTCACGCGAATTAAGAGCATCCGCAATGGTGCTTAGGCCAGCCATAGGCCAGCAATAGGCCAACCATTCTCTCCCCTGCCACGTCAGCAACACTAAAAAATCCACCTGCCACATCAGATTTAGGCCAGCCCATAGGCCAGCCGCAATAAAAATAATTCAAAATATATTACATTTACGGAATTAAAATTACGATTAAATTATGGAATTAAATCTACGACACATATACGGGAAAATTCATTAATTGCATTTAAAAAAGTTACATAGATAAAAAAAAATCCGGGCTTCCACACACGAGCCACCGCCCCACTCTACTCCTCACTAATTTATTAAAAAAATACATAAAAAATGTTAGTATGCCTTGAATTTGTGTTAGTTTGCCGCTAGCCGAACGGGGGTGTTTTAGGTCTTAATTTTGTATTGGGCTAGTTGTTGTTGTCCATCGCTAGATGTTGCTCTTGTACAGTAAATTTAGAAATAGAGAAAATCGCGTTTATATAGTTTTTCAAAAATTTAAAAAAAGAATTAAATTTTTTTTTAAAAAGAATTAAAATTTTTTTTTTAAAAAGAATTAAAAAAAAAAACAAAATTCGGCGCTGGCCGATCGGGCCGCCACAATGGCGGCCAGCGCATCGGCCAGCGCCGAGCTGACATTTGACCCATGCCGATCGGCTCGCCGATTGCAATGGTTCGGCTAGCCGATCGGCCAGCCGCGACGAATCGGCTAGCCGGTCGCTAGCCGACCATTGCGGATGCTCTAAGAAAAATGTACTCTCTATTAAGTATGTTAAGAGAGAGTAAAGTAAGTCATAACAAATATGCCGACTTTTACTAAAGAGAAATAACTTCACTACTATGGAACAAATTGAGTATATAATATCCTTAAAAATTAAAACTAATTTTATTTTTCATTTTTAGCTTTTACCTCAATTAGGTTACTTGGTTAGCCTGAAATTTAAAAGTTTAAAAATATTTTTTTTAATTTAATAAAATATATAATCTAATTAACCTAATTTGAACCAACACCAATTGACTGACCACGACTGACAGACATTCCAAGTCATTACTATCGCAATCGGCAATACCCAAGGACCAAGTTCACCTTTTCTGCAATAGTTGAAAAACCTAGTAAAACGGGTTCCTTTAATTACAAATTATTAAGTGAAACTCGAATCAGTGATATTGAATCAAAGGTAGTTTTTTTAAAAAAAGAAGGAAATCGGAGCCATAATCTAGTTTCGTGTCTTCCAAAATCTTACAAATATAAGTTTATAAATGTAACTAACGGGAGGTCATCAATTGCTAACTAATTAGCATTCAAAATGAAGGCTAATTTTTAATTATTATATTATGAGATTTAGTGGTTGATATAATGTGAAGTATATTATATAAAGAAAATGTAATTAACTAGAATTTGATCAAATTTCATGTTTTATATAACTATTATCGAAATATAAAATAATATACATACAAAATATAGTACTCCATAAAAATAATTTTGAATATTTAATTAATTAAAAAAGTTTGACATGATTAGTTGATTCTATTATAATGAGACCAAGTTTTACAAAAACATAGTCAACTAATTAATTATGTCAACTTTTTTTTTAACTTATTAAAAGTTTGCAATAGTTTTTATAGAATATATATAATAAAATTTTATATTATTTTATATTGAGATAGAAGCTATATAAAAAACATAGTATTTGATCAAGCTTTATTTATTACAATTTTATATAAGAGCTACGGACGTTCTTTAGTGATATTAAAAGTAAATCATCGTAATAAAAAAAAGAAATAAAAAGGGAAATTTTTTACATTTTTGGAATTCGTAAAAATTACACTTTTTTTATATAGATCTGTTAAAAAAGTAAAATTTGACCTGCGAAATTTTTTAGCAAGAGTTTAACAAATTTATTTTAATTAGATATAGTAGTGAGAAAGTTAAGGAAATAATTTTTAGAAATAATTTTTTTACCATAAAATGGTATACACTTGTCAAAGATTTAGTAGTATATTATAAAATGTATTATGCTATGTATGAGGTGATCCCTTCCGGATCACTTGCTAACTAATTAGCAATTCAAAACGAAGGCTAATTTTTAATCATTATATTAGGAGATTTAGTGGTTGATATAATGTGAAGTATATTATATTTTAAATTAAAATAATTATTAAATAAAATTAAAGGTATTAATGTCAATCCCCTTTTATTAAAATTATACAAAAACTTTAAATTTACGTATCTCTATCAATTTAAAATATTCTTTTGCAAAAAATATATCAAATTAAAGGTAATTTTATAAGGATTCTAATGAGATGTCAATTGCATATGTTCCGACGATATTCGGATGATGAAATTTGATGATTTTTATTTCAGTTTTCGTATATGATGATTTGACAAAATCTCAATATAATGCGTATAAAACATCAATATAATGAATGTAAAATCTCAATATAATGCATGTGAAATCTCAATAAAAATGAGTTGATATTTTCGTATACTTGTGTTGAAATACTAATGTCATTGTGTTGACATTTGTAATACACTATGTTAATGTAAAAAAAACACGAAAATTATTATTGGATGATGAAATTTGATGATTTTTATTTCAGTTTTTGTGTATGTTGATGATTTGAAAAAATCTCAATATAATGCATATAAAATCTCAATGTTATGCATGGAAAATCTCAATATAATAATGCATGTGAAATCTAAATAAAACTGGGTTGATATTTTCGTGTATTTGTGTTGAAATACTCATGTCATGTTAATATAAAAAAAACACAAAAATTATGATATGATAACAAAATGACGATCTTATATTTTGTCCACTATTTATTGAGATTCATAAGATTTAATCTCATCCACTCATTTTAAGATCTAAGGGTGAAGATTTGGCTTTGATTTTAGATTATAAAGCTATAACTATAAGCAATATCTAATTAATATAAATATAATGCTAAATTAAGTTACATAATTCCAAGAGGCCTTTCGAAATGCTATAGCTTTTGGTGGAAACAAAACATCAATATCAATTATAACACGATTTTCAATGGTGAATTGTTATAAGTTAAACTCCATAAGATTTCAAATGCTAATTGTAACAATTAAAATTTTCTGATCATGTAAATAAGCATTTAATTATATAATTAAATTACATGATCATGCATGTTTCATTTATATCGCAACTTGTATTAGTATATGATTATTAATAATTCATATAAAAAAAGTAACCCAAGGTTTTGAAACCCTAAATAGGCGGTTTCAACTTTCAAATGAGGGCCAGGTCCTTAGATTCTAGGGGCAAAATTGTTATTTCATTTTCTTTATTATACTTACATGAATAACGGATTCAATAAGGGATAGGGGGTCATAAATTTGGACAAAACTAAAATGTAAAGAGTATATTTTAGTAATTTTACTATTTATTCAAAAATTTAATTAGTTTTTTGTATTGATCATGATTTTCCCTCGCTATCTTCACAGTTGTCTCTCGTGTCACCATATATCACACCATGATTCTTGCCCCAGGATTACTTCATAGACATATACACTCACTCAATTCTATCATTTAGGACAAGTCCAAGGAGGTGGGGATTTTCTTTTCCAAAAACGATTCCATGCGCATTTGGAAACTGACAATCATCCAATTAAATAGTACTTACAAAATAAACATGATTAATTAATTAGTCTCATTTACCCAAGTCCTTGTCTATTCATCCAAACCTCCGATTCCGACAGCCTCGTTGTAAATTTAGGTATTCAAATATTAAAACAACATATTCACTTCCCCTGGATAAGCCTTGCATATTTAAGGCTAGATGCTTTTCACACTAACATATTTCACTATAAATACCCAAAAATCAAGAAACAAGAATACTCATACAAAAAAAGATGGATAATTTTCGAGATGAAAATGGAATGATCCCATTTCCCCAATACTACACAAATGATCTTGGCTTGATCGATTTCATGGATGAATCCAATTACCACCAATTCATCGATTTAATTCGCGGCGAAAATGTTCAAACTCATGATAATTTTCATCAGCCTATGTTCAATCAAGATTACGGCTATCAGGGCATTAACGGCGCCGTTGAGGACTGCCATTTTCTGGCGCCGCCGCCGCAGCTGCCGAATGTGGGGATGTTCGATTTTGAGGCGGCGGCGGGGAATGGTGAATTCGGGTTGGTTAATGAGATGAATCAGGCGGAGGCGGAGGACGAGGAGGAGGAGTATTTGATGGACGATCAGGATGAATCGTCGGGGGGCTCGGGCGTCACCACTGTGCCGGGGGCGAGAGGCGGGAAAGCGGACCGGTCGAAGACGTTGGTGTCGGAGCGGCGGAGGAGAGGCCGCATGAAGGAGAAGCTCTATGCATTGCGCTCCTTGGTTCCAAACATCACTAAGGTAATCATAAATTATAATCATGTAAATCATAGTAGTAATTAATTTATTACAAAATCATGTCACATTAGCGATTCATGTCATCATCTAATCATACGTCCTCCAAAATAAGAGATATTGCAATTGTAACCCATATTCATAATTGAGACTGTGTATTCGGCAAATTAAACACAATAGTTGCCGAACTCGAGCTCACTACAAATTAAATGTGTGTGGATTAATTAAATAAAGTCCTATTTTAATTAGTTTAAACTCAAATATAGTCCATATATCATTTCAATTACTCCAAATTCCGACAAAATTTAATGTAATATTTTTTGAATGTGTATAGATGGACAAAGCGTCGATTGTGGGCGACGCAGTGTTGTATGTGCAAGACTTGCAAAATCAGGCTAAGAAGATGAAGGCAGAGATCGCAGGTTTCGAGGAAAACTACAAACATAAAACTACTCAAAATGGCATCCAATCTAATCCCACAACATGCTTCTACCCCACACCCAAGATCATTTGTAAGGTAACTTGTGTTTTTTTTTAATAATTGGAGTGTTAGTAGAAATATGTTGAGAAAAGTTTAATTTAATTGAAATTATATTTGTGTGTAGATGGAGGTGTCTCAAGTAGAAGAAAGAGGGTTTTACGTGAAAATAGTGGCAAACAAAGGCCATGGCGTCGCCGCCGCTCTCTACCGATCTCTTGAGTCTCTCACCACCTTCGATGTTCGGAGCTCGAATCTCACTGTTTCTGCTGATCAAAACTATGTCTTCACTTTCACTTTGCATGTAAGCATATACATTTGTGTTTGTATTAATGTTATAGGGCAACTTGTCAGGAAAAAAAAAACATGAAATTTGGTCAAATTCTAGTCTATTTCGCAACTTTGAATAAGATGCAATTTCGCTAGAAAATTGTTATGGGATGAATGATTGCAGAAAAAATTAATTTTCATGATTTTTTCTGGTGATATTTAAAGTTACGGGACGAATCATAATTTGACCAAATTCCATGGGTTTTCGGGCAATTTGGCATTGCTTTTTGTTTAATTTAGACTAACTTGATTGTGTTGGTAATGAGCAGACGATGGAAGGGGAGATGGAGGTGAACTTGCAGAGTGTGAAGGTGTGGATTGCAAGGGTCTTCCTCAATCAAGGATTTGATTTTCAGACATCATAATAAATTATGTATATTACCGGAATTTAAGATAATTAATTCCGGCTTCTTGTATCTTTAATCTCTTTATTCAACTTGTTTTTTCACGTTGAGGCTCTTTTCTAATGCCAAGAAGAGATAGTTTCCATATTCATGAAGTTCATGTTCTCCTATTGATCAACTTTTCTTAAATAACTTTTAGAACATTAATATTAATGGAATTTAACTCAAATTAATCATTTTAATTTTTAATTAATTTGAAAATTAATGAATCGTAATTAAGTTTCATAAAAATTGATCTATACGGTAATCTTAGCCTTACCCTCTTAAAATATGTTGCATTGTTTACTGATTTCGAAATCTAATGTGAGGAATCATAACATTGCTAAAAACTTAAAATATTTTGTTTTCTCTATAAATTTTATTTATAATAATTATGAGTGTGTAAAGAAAGAGGTGGATTTATGGGATAAATAAACATGTTTTTGAGTATTGAATCCGGCCCATTAAATATGGGCCGTATATGACCGATATTTGAATGCTAAAGCCCATTAGAAGCTTTTCAGACATGTGTTTAAAATTGGGCCGCTTTTTATACATCGACAACTATTCTTGTAGTACTCCATAAATAGCATTCCAACTACACATAGATGTTGGTATACAATAAATAGCCTGCTTGCTTCTAAAAATATTTTCTTTTTTCTAAAGAGATATTTAGAAAATTAGAACAATTTGGAGTATAAATTAGTATTAATAATGTATAATTGATCTTTTGGTTCTTCAGTAATACTCCCTCCATCCCCGAATAAGAGTTACTAATTTTCATTTTGGGACGTCCCCAATTAAGAGTAGCATTTCATTTTTACCATAAATGGTAAGTAGGTCTCACATTCCACTAATTCATTTCACTCACATTTTATTATAAAAACCAATATAAAAAAATAGGTCCCACATTCCACTAATTTTTTCAACCAACTTTTTTTTATATTTCTTAAAATCCGTGTTCGATCAAAGTATTACTCCTAATGGGGGACGGATGGAATAACTAAAAATTGAACTAGCACTAGTTACTGGTATAAGAATCGGAAAGCGAACCACTTGTTAATAAATCAATCATCGATTGACCAATAATTGATCGATTAGATACGGTCATCGTATTGGATTTAGCATTTCATTCAAAAATGTTGATATATGATGCAATTTTTTTAAAAAATAAATTCTTTTAAAATATACAAATATGAATTAAAATAGGTCGTTTATTCATGATACCACAAAATAAAAGTATAATAATAAGTATTTTGTTCATTTTGTCTGATTGAAGTCTTTACCGTCCAAACCGCCCAAATTACAAATATCACTTTCTTGAAATGATTGATGGACCAATTATAGACCTAACATATAACATACAAGGTTGGCATTTATTTAGTATATTCCACGATATTTTCGGAATAATTTCATTTCTCTCAATTTCATAAAGTTGTTTTCTAATTATTGCTATATAAATAATTCACCCCAATTCAATAAATTAACATGTGTTACTTTACATTTAGACATTTAGTGCATTCATACCCAATTAGATAGATCTCACGTGCAAAATTGAAAAACAGGATGTTAGGAAAATAAAATGCATTCTTCTTTAATTTATACGAAAAAGTCATTACAATCTGAGGGATAAAAAAATAAAAATAAAAATAAAAACTAGGAAAGGAAGTGAACAAAATGAGCAAATCTCAAGACTCATAGTTCATATTTGCATATGTTACAAAAAAATGTGAATGGGCCAATATTTCCCTTTCAACTTTGCCGACCATCCAACTTTATCACCAAATGGCCGGCCACTTGAGATCCAGTCTCTCTCTATGTATATACCAGACCATATATCCTACTATGTACTACCTTCGTCCCATATTAGGAGTCAGTCATCTTTTGTGTGCATACGAATTTTAAGAAATTTAAAAAATAGTTGGTAGAAAAAATTAGTGGAATATGAAATCCGTTTTTTTATATTAGTTTTATAATAAAATGTGAGTGAAGTGAGTTAGTGGAATATGAGATTTACATGCCATTTATAAAAAAATAAAATGTGACTCTTATTGTGGGACGAAGGTAGTAATTAATACATGACTTTTTTTAATAATAATTAATACTATCAAATTAGTAAGCAATAAAGACATTTTTTGATATGGAGTCATATAAATTTAAAACAGAAAAGAAAAGTTAATTAGAGACATCCGATCATTAATCCAGAACATAATTTTGAAGAAGCGAAATTGAACTCGCTTAGACATAAACAATGACAACAAATGATGTATACTCGATTTGTAATAAATATCACACTTTCCTTTGCAATTTTTTCTTTTTCATCCATTTTCCTTTTTAGTTTGTCCCATTAAAGATGTTACTACATTTTATTTTTGAAAAAAGTCGTCTCTCACGTCGAGTAATTTTTGGTTTACTTTAATAATGAGCAGAATTATAACTATACAATTAAGTTTAGGCTTTAAAAGACATCTTCTTGATATTTGTTTCTCGGTAAGAATTAAGAAATGCAACTTATACTGTTAGAAAAGCTATGTAAACTGGACATGTTGTGTTACTATGCTTAAATATGACTTAAATCCACACAAAAAATGGACATGTTGTGTTACTATGCTTAGCTTGGTGTTTTCTTAGTTGAGTGGTAGTTAGGTGGAGGTGTTAACAATGTGTTTTTGTATACTTTTTTTGTTTGATGTATGATCCGCTTGTTTGTTAACGACTCTTCTGCTCGTTGTACCTTTTGGCTTGAGTAAACACTTATATGAAAAAACTATACCAACACGTCGTAGCATAGTTGGCAGCGTGGAACTATGGCGACCTTGAGGTATCGGGTTCAAATCCCGCCACCCGCTAATAGACTTTCGACCTTAATCTGTAAATCTAGTCGAGCAGGATTAATCGGATTCTGCCAAAAATGAGTAATCCGTGATAAAAAAAAAAAAAAAAAAAAACTATAATCATTTTTGTTCCATAAAACAACGAGGGGGTGTTTATAGCATTATTAAAGTAAAAAAATATAGACAATGATGATGATTTAGAAGGGTCGGTCACACTCTCCTGCCCTAAAACCAGTACAACACACAGAATGAAACAGAGAAATGGGAGTACACTCCACATGAGAGTAGCTCTAGCATTCATTCACATGGTGTGGGCCCACAGCATGTGAAACACAAGGCCCAGTTTGTAGCATTGTTGGTTTAATTTTCATTGAGACTGACACCCACGATGTCGAGTTCCATACAAACGTCTACATTCATTTTGAAAATATCTTTTTTTTCCGATTTTGTGGTCCTTTTTCCTTTGTCTTTTTATTCCAATACTGTTTTCTTCTCATTTTGGTGTAATACTCTATTTGTTTCTTTCTTTAGATATGTAATTGTGCGTGTGTGTGTTTTCTAAATTTTGAGTTTGGGAAATAGTTTGTGTTTGTGTGCATGTGTGTGTTTATGGGTTAACAACCAGATATTTAGAGTTTGTGTAACAGTGAATTCAAACTCAAGATGTTTGACCTTAGGAGATAAGCTACTAAATTTGATCTATTTGTGGACAATCCAGTTATTAAGAAAATACTATATGGATAAATCATGAAACGTCGTTGTTTAATACACTTAGTCGGTTATATCTTAAATTTTACCCTTTGTTAAGAGTACTTATATTTAGTTATGTAGCATGCTGAATTTTTTCAATGAACAGTTGAGAAATTTTTTTACAAAATTGCGGAATGGACTATAAATCAATTAAGTTCTTACTTTTTTTTAGATAATCTTTGAATTTTAGATGGGTAGATGTAAGTTAAAAGGTGTACTCCCTCCGTTTCTTCAAAGCTGAGGCAAAACTTTTTAGCACGAAATTTTAGAAAGTAATGTTGGGTGTGTTAAATAAATAGATAAAAAAAGTAAGAGGGGGGAAAATATAGAGAGAATAAAATATAAAGTGAATAAAGTAGAGAGAATAAAGTAAGAGTGAATAAAGTAAGAAGGAGAAAAAAGTCACCATATATGAAAATGATTCAACTATGAAAGAGCTTCCTAAAATAGAAAAATGACTCAACTCGAAGGAAGGAAGGGAGTATATTTTAAGAAAGCAATAAATGAGAATAATGGAAATGAATGTGCTAGAACCATTACCATTCAATTATTATTTTGTGAATCTTCTTTTTAATTCATAATGATTAGTCTTAAACAAGTTTAAATTAATCTAAAGGGGGAAAAGGTGACACTAGTAGGTGGATATCCATAGTAACTAGAGAAAACAAGTAAAGTTGATAAATTTGACTTTAAGATATTTAGCTTGAAAATACTCTTAATTATTCTACTATTAACCAAACACACCCTCGGTTTCGATTCAGTTTAAGATTTTGCACATTTATATCTATATACTCCAAAAAAACAAAAAATAGAAATGAGAATAGAAGTGCATTAAATCCAAAAATTAATTTGGTCACACCCTTAGCTGGTTTTCAACTTTATTTGAAATTTAAAAGTGCCCCAATCATTTGATCTACTTTTCATTGTTTGGGTTCAATTATTGAAATGGAACATTTTCAACTGATAATTACTTTAAAAATACAAAATGGGTTAAATGTGTCTACTCAATGCTATCCAAATTAATGGGATCTTATATAGGTATTTTTAACTTCAATTTCTCTTTCCTATATAATTCAAACTCGAACTATATATATTCAAAACACACCCATGTGTAATGTGTTAGTATGTTGTAGATGCAGATATATATAAATAAATTAATACTCGTATTAGTACATCTTTGTCCGTTTAATACTTGTATTATTATGCCAGCAAAGTAAGTAATAATTATAGTACATCACATTCATATAGTACTATAGTAGCAACCACATTATTGAGAGAGGAAATTAAAGGAGCACATGTATGGCCACCTAATACTTTCAATATATATAGATTAACAATTTGTTTCTGGGTTCTTTTTGGTTTTAAAAAACTAAAACATTTTCAATATAGGCTATCCAAGAGCCATATCGAATGGACACTGTACAGATAAGAAGCTGAGTTGTCAAAGACAAACATTATGATAATATTCGTATTTGATGATATACAAGATTAATAGTATTGTCTTCGTAAACCCATGAATCTATTAATATACATAGCTTTCTGATTTCTCCAACCACACACCCAAATATTTAATGCCACGTCTTTATTAACTTATAAAATGAAGTGCAGTGATTGGTTGGCCGGAATTAAAATAGAATTTTGGGGTTGATATATAATTAAAATTTCTACATCAAGAATTCCGCACTCGATGCGACTCTTTTTCTATAACTAAGTACTCCATAACCTTCTTTAATTTATAACTGAGTTTTAAAAGAGGTGAAAATGTGAATGGTAAAAGTTAAACGATCTCACATTCCACTAATATAATAGGCAAATGAAATGAGTTAATAAAATATAGAAATATGTATTATTTATAATAATAAGCGCCTAGTGTGTGTTTGGTTCATCTTATGGGGTTTTACTAAGGAACCCGATTAATCCTTTTGCAGCGATTACAAATAAAGTAATATGTGTTAATCCTTGATTTGGTAGACTAAGGAATATTGATTACTAATAAGTTATATTGATTAGTCCTTCATTTGGTAGCCGCTGTCCTTCTGAAGAACAGAAACCGAAATACGCTCTGCGAAGACGCGTCTTGTGATGGGTAGTTATTATGATGTCTTGATTTCTAAAATTGCAGGGGCAAATTGGGAATAAATTGTAAGAAGCCGAAGTCGGCGAAGTGGAGAATCCTTTATACCACAAAGTTCCTCCGATAGTGTTATGCAAACATTGCCGATTTGTTTGTGGAATTCTTGGAGATCCGAAACTTTTATGCCGGGTTTTTGGAGAAAAATCAATCGTTACCAAATGCTTGAGAAGATGAGAAAAAGACCTGTTTTATGACTTTATACGAGCTATCAAACACACCCTAATAGTAAAATGGGACTTATATTGAAGAATGAACCAAAATGATTACATGAGATTTCAACTAACAGACTAGGCCCATATAAACAAAATATTGGTAAGTTTAAGTATAATATTATTTTCATTATGAAGGATATATAAGGAATTGGGAAATCAAAATGAGACCCAAAACCCTATTATTACGTTTTTATATAAAAGCTGTTTTTATCTTAGCCAAATTATAGGATCTTTAATATTGCTTTGTCTACTTCCCTAGCGAACTGCTACTATATTGTTTAGATTATTTAGGTAGGGTTACTTTATTTATTTCAATGAAAAAGTATATATAATGAGACAAACACGTAAAACGTTGCCAACAAGGACAGAAAACTACCTACGTATTTTCACCATTATCAATTTATTTTATGGGATTGAATTAAATAATTCGACATTTTGGCCAGCTCACTATATGTATATATATATACTCAAAATTCAAAATACAGCGTTATTGAGGTAACAAACAAAGACAATTTAATTCTTAATTACTTTCACTTTTCCGTTGCATCATGTGTATTATTCTAGTAGTATACGTCTATTTCTTTAATTTTTAATTAGGATTATAAAAAATTCGTGATAATCTTAAATTAGAGCTAGTAGTTCATATATTAGAAAGAAAACAAATCAACAAATTGTCAACAAATTACGCCCTTGAAATTTCTTCGATGGGATCGTCAACTACTTATATAATTAATTTATTTTAGATGAACAAGTAAAAGAAATTTATTTACGAAGCACTCCAGCTACCTCTACTAACTCATTTTTTTTTCATTAATTATATAGTACTACAAAACACTGTTTCTACCAAAGTATAAAGCCTTTTAATACTGACCATGTAAATCATTCTTCAACTTTATATATGCATAATATCTTACATTATCAAGTATAGTGTAGGTCACATTTATTATAGGAGGTGAATACTTAAATTAACACTAGCGGTAAATAGGTAATGCCGAGAATTTTCCGAGCACCAACTACATGTGCACTATATACGGCTAGTTGGTAAGCCCTTTTCGTGCAACACACATAAAAATCCGAGCAAATGTAAGTGCTATAGATTTTATCTTGTGCTCATAAAATGCTCAATGAGTCTCCAAAGATTGTGAGTGCTACGTGCTCGGTTGAAAATCCTTTTTTTTGTAAAAGGCTAATTTTATTAGAAAAGGAAAAGGGGTGTTGAAATTGAAAGTGAGTAGCAAGGAAATACATTTGATAAAGAGACCCACCAATAATTCCAAAGTTCAAACAACAAATAACGAAATTACAAACTAAAATAAACTCCTCAAATTCATCAACAAACCAAACGCAACACAGATCGAATCACAACTCCCAATCAAATTTCATGAATTCCTTAGAACTCCGACAATGGCTCGTGGGAGTGGCTGATGAAGAACACCTCGTACACAACGCCAGCGATGCCGGCCCCAATGAGCGGCCCGGCCCAGTAGATCCAGTGGTTGGCCCAGCTGAAGCCCACAAGAGCCGGTCCGAAGGCCACGGCCGGGTTCATGGCCGCACCAGTGAAGGGCCCGGCCGCGAAGATGTTCGCTCCCACGATCAGACCAATAGCAATTGGGGCAATGATGCCGATCTCGCCCTTCTTGGGGTCGACCGCGGTCGCGTACACGGTGTACACGAGCCCGAAGGTCGCCACAATCTCGAACACGAATGCGGACCACACCGAGATCCCCGCCACTCCGAATGTCGGAACAGCCTGCAAAGTAGTCAAATTAAGTTTTAGTTAATACTTCCTCTTCCTCTGTCCACCAAAATAATTTCACTTTAATTATTTTATTTTTAGTAAATGTCAGCTAACTCATTTCAGTCACACTCAATTATAAATCTATTAACTTTATTCTATTTTTTTATATTTTTAAAACTCGGTGCAGGGTCAATTAAAAAGTTGAATTTTAATAAATTTTTTAATAAGTTAATAAAATGTTGTCGTGATTTAAATAGGTATTATCCGTTATATTAAATATTTGCGGGGCCATACCAAGCCGGTGACGAAGATGAGGAGGGCGGAGGCAGCAGCGGAGCCGAGGAGCTGCGCGATGATGTAAAGGATGCCGCGGAAGAGGGTGATGTTGCCGCCGACGAAGAGGCCGAAGGTGACGGCGGGGTTGACGTGGCCACCGGAGATGTTGGCGCTGATAGCGACCGCGACGAAGAGGCCGAAGGCGTGGGCGATGGAGGCGGAGATCAAGCCGGCGGGGGAGGCGGCGCCGTCGCCGGTGAGGCTGTTGTAGGCAATGCCGGCGCCGGAGCCGGCGAAGACGAAGATGAGGGTGCTTATGAACTCGGCGACGGCGGCCTTGATGGCGCCGGGCTGGGTGAACTCATCGCGGTTGCCGACGGCGAGGCGGCGGAAGGGGGCGTTGAAGTGGTCCGGCATTGGCGCAGAATTAATTAAAAGAGATGATGAATATGAGTGAGTGAGGAAGGGTTAGTGCATGAGCTACTTATATTGATGGATTTTTGCATGGCTTGTGTGACAGCCGGTAGCCGGTGGACCAATGATATTATTGCAAAACAATGGTCTGTGGCCGACTTTTTTTTTTTATTATTTGTCATGATCAATTTCTAATGAATCTGGACTATTATGCCCTCTTTGATGAATCATGAAATGGAGATGGATGACAGATTATTTTAGGGTTCAAATTGACATCATTGTGCTTCAATAATTGAACAAGCTTGCCACTTTTTTATTGTTTTTGTTATCTCTCTCCTCACCTACTAATCACTATGCATAATAGTTCTAGTATATAATCGAAAATTGAAATCGAAATAGTAGTAGTTGAAGCCAATGAGTATAATATAGTGTGGAATTCATTTTAAAAAGGTTTAGAGGGTTTGATTTGGCCTTTTAACTATAATGGTTAGTAGAGTAGTTGTTTTATATTTTTGGTTTAGTTACCTGATCCTTCGAAATGAGTACACATTAGTATGGAAATATGTCATTGCGTCTAAATGTTGCCCATAACTTATTGTGACACTTTCAAATGTCACAATACATGGTCTACCTCTTATGATAGTCTTAAATGCCCTAATAAATAATGTGCACTATTAATTAATTTATCTGTTGCACGATAGTTAGGACGTTTTTTAACACAAAGATTAAGAAACAAGTGTTGAATTAAGTGGAGAAAGAAAGAAAAATACATCATTATTGAAGAGATAATTGTAGAAGTGAGAATATATTATGGCATATTAAATGGATTGAGTTTTTTCATAAAAAAATGATTCAACTAGAGGGGAATTTTAAAAAATAATTTCTCTCAACAGGATGACAATAAATATAAAAATTGTAAAAGATGTTTTTTTCAGCAGCGACACTTTTTTTTATGTTTGATTAAGTGTATTATCTATTGTGATATTTAAAAAATACTATCACAATATGCGCATGCATAGGGGACCTTCTAGGAAGAAAATAATAATAGTTGATGATAAACAAAACTATTAACAACAATAAAAATATATTAATGTCATCAAGTATCAACAACTCCATAAGATCAAGGTAAAATTTTAAAGTTAAACCAATTTACTTAGGTAGAAATTAAGTGTAACCACAAAATTTAAAATACTTCCCTCCATAATTGGAAGTAGGTGAAGATTCTCCACAAACCCATTTTCGACAATTTCCAAATACATCCCGATTAGGTAAGATTGGATCACGAATCCAGTTCAAGGGTAAAATTGACCGTATAGAAATAGAAGGTTTGGCAATAGCAAAAAAGCAAAATTTATGCCTTTGCATAATGAGCAGGGCATGAAAATTGCGGGGGAAAGTAGAATGTGCGGTGGAGGTGGGGACCACGTGTAGTTACTCTTACAGCTATGCAGCTTGTCCGAGCGGCTGCCACGTGGCCGTAATGGATAAGGGCCAAGTCACATGGGATTTGTGATGTTGACTATTTCGTCATATTTCAAATAGAATTCTCTAGAACTCTATCCTCTCATCCCCTTTATTTATATAAATATTTGAAATTTTTAATAGTACATCTTTTTTTTCAGACCCAATTTAAAAAAAGAATTCTTGTCAAAGGTATTTAAATGGAAATACCTTGCAATACTTACTTGTAGATTTTAAGAATATCTTTGTATTTTCATTTATGGGAAATGAACATCTTCGATTATATATTGTACGGAGTTAGAGATGAGGTTTATAAGTTTGAAGCTTGCTATTTGGATTGACATATCGTGTAATTTGTGTTGTTGATTGTGAAATGAATTCAAATTTCAAACTAGGCAAAAATTTCAATCACCTAATTCAAACGACAAAAATAATGCAAGAATTCAAATGTTTATTAAATTTTTAAGTTTTTAATAAAAGTTTATATTTCAGCCTACTGTAATAATTTTGTGTTAGTTCAGTATAAATTTCGTCATTAATTTTCACATAATCGTATAAAATATTATACTACTACTATGTTCAAATCAATAGAAAAATAAAAAATTAAATTCGAATTTTAGCTAGCTAAAAACGACAAACAAAGATTCTATTGAAGACAATATCTTCCCCATACGCAGTGACCACGTACCCCTCTTTTGCAATGATTTTTTCTCACTATACCTTTCACTCTAGTGAATTATGAATGTTTAATACTCTATTATATCTCTCCTATATGTAGTTGTATTTCAATGTAGCTTTCAAAGTAATGTTTCGACCACGTTTTTTATAGTACTTATATACCTAAAAAGTAGAGATGACAGTCTCTTTAACACGAATTTCTGAAGTTCACATAGCCACACAATTTCTCTATACTCGACTAAATATTTTACTTTACTCAAACACAAATCATAAGAAATTAGTTGAACGTAGGTGAGAAAAAAACTAAAAAAATAATAGTATGATATATTTTCATGCAAGGAATAAATGGAATTTAAAATTTATTATTGTAAAAAATAAAACGAGATGTTATTCCACCACTAGCAATCTACTACTCACTTCTGTGACAAATCCACCTCACTCTTCCTCAAACCCTCTTAATGATATCACCGATTTTGTTTTTTGGCAGTGTTTAATTTGCAGTCGATTTTCACTGACAAATAATAGGTGATGATGTTGGTCAGAGGAAGATAAAGAGAAGAGTAGTATGGGTGAGGCCGAGAGGGAACGATCTGGGCAAAGACGTCCTCCTCGGCAAAATAACAAAATGAGATATTTCATAATCGACCAATGAAAAATAATGAAACATATGCAGCAAGATCATAAGGATCATTTGAATATTTTCATTTAGATGTATCCATATGATAATAATTACACATTTCTTTAATTCCGACAAGATCGAGTGACTCATAAACACATAGAATAAAATGCTTTTATACATTAGTTATTATATGAATTAAATGATGAAGTCACTGCATCGACAACAAATTGAAGTTTTAATTTTCAAAATAATTATTGCCAGATTTGTATTTTGTGCATTTTGTCATCGTAACATGAAGCCAAGTTAAGATCTTGATCCAAACATATCGATCATTTTACCAACCCATGACATCTTGTTGGCAAATGCACGTGTATTTTTTGAAATCCCTATTTAGAAAATGTTGGTAACGGAATGAATTTAGTGAATCATTTCTTAGATGTTCTTCTTGACAACTTTGGAAAAAATTAGATTTTGTTTTTCTTTTTGTTTATATTTGTTAATTGGAAGAATAGTATTCAAACTATTGAAAACAAATTATAAAGTGGGAGAAATAAACTTCAAAGCATTCAAACTATTGAACCAAAATCATGAAATTACATTTGAATCGGGTAAATAAATACTTCATTTATGTAAATTATAAAAGCATCACAACTTTCATAATTCCATCTCTTCATAATTCCTCGAACATATCTCTGAGTTGCAGGGACTCCTGTGTTCCGCAGAGTCCATGACAAAATGTATTTCACGCCGCGACGGCCACTGCTTGAGCCATTCATCGGGGTAGAAACAGCCCGGCCCATCGGTGACGCTGCTCATCTGCAATTTAAATCACATGACTTGCAGAATTACGATCAACAAATAAACTTCTTCTCCAAGTAAGATGTATTCCGGAAAAATAAATCATTTGGAAAAATTCCTAATAATCCACCAAGCACTCATGTTAAAATCAAATATTTCTAGATTATAGAAGACGAAAACGGTGCTTCATCTTTTCGCGTTTTATGAAAAGAAAGTACAGATAAGAATGCAATGAAATGTATAGAGATGCAAGTTTAGAGAAAATGGATGAGAATCTATTGAGATGTTTAAAGATAATAAGAAAAATGCATACCAACATTGAGGAACCTCCATAGCTGAAGGCCAGCAATCTCAGGGCTGCTGTATCAAACGGAGAAACCTGAAAATCAAAGCTTAGGTAAGCAAGCCAGTTAACGTATTAACGATTTCTATAATTCGTTTTATTTTTCCCTGACTCACAGAAAGGCCAACTTCACCAGTCCTCTTCGCAGTTGTGGAAAGAGGAAAATCTACATCGAGAAACTAAACTCCGGAGCTCTAAAGAGAACTATATTATTTGCAAGCTTACAGCATACTAAGTTTTAGAAGAATTTCATCTACTATCCATTTTCATTATGGCAATTATATATACGCACTTATATATCTATTGCACTGACACTCCAACGAAAGAGAGAAGGCATGTCTTGTTAAGATTTTAATGCTTTATATACCTGACATAAAAAGGTTGAAAAATCATAGTACTATTTTTGAATTCCACAGCACACACTGAGGATTTACCTCATGCGGTAGGGGAAGTCTCCACTTGCAAAGTACCCAGAAACCGAGTACAAGTCAATCGTCTATGGAGCAGGAAAGTTTTTTGACATCAACCACGCTGATTCAGGATTAAGAGCGCCCTGATTTGGCATAACCTGCAAAGCTGTTCCCCTCTTTATACATGCAGTGAGGTGTGGTTGATTTTCAAAAGGTTCAAGTGAATGCAGACTCCCATCCTCCAGTTCCACACCATAAACAAAAGGAAGCCTCAAAGAGAGGAAACTATCTGGCGGCAGAATCGCAGGGCAGCCCAAGCTGAATTGTAGCTTTTGTTCACGATCAGGGATAGAGGGAGGTAAACAAGATAACTGCAATTAGGAAAGATTTGTCAAGCACAGGGAACATAATTTCACTAGCACAGTTCATAAAGAAATTATTATACAGCTTGCATGAATCTATATCAATCACGAAGGGGAAGCATGAGACTTCAAATGACTGTAAAACTGGAATTACAAATAAAAAGAAAGATTCCCACTAGTTGCATACCTCAAATTGAATAACTGGGTTTGCAGCCAAAACAATCGGAGATGAAGGAGTCACCTGTATATACAAAAGCACATTTTAGTACAATTTGGTTTCAAGACCTTCTTTACAAAACGATGGATATCATAAGCTGAACTAGCTGTAACAAGTAAAATGAACTAACTTTGAAAGAGCATACAATTATAACCTGGCATGGACATATGGGTGATATGGAATGCTAATCACGAAAAGAGATACAGGGAAAACATAATAGATCATATTAACTATATTTTCTGTTTGAAAAATGTGAATTCAAACATAAAATTAGGCTTTGAGAGAATAGGAACAAAAAGAAGCACAGGAACACAAATTATCATATCTACAAAAGACGTAATCACCTACGTTGGTTTTACCAAAAACACCTGCTGGTATAAGATGTTATCCAGGCAGATACATCATACATGTCCAAGTAACAGGAATTGCAGAAGTTATATGTTATGACATGTGATAAATGACCAGATTTAATGTAGTAGAGGAAGAAGAAAATACCACAAAGATCCTCTGCAGCTGTGAGATAGCACTTGCATACTTAACATTAGATGTATTGTTTTTGGGCCTCGACTCCCTACAATGTGGACAGTTCATATATATCGGTAAGTTTCTATTCAAAAGGGAGAAGGCACCACCGTGACCATCAATACTAGTGGATTTAAGGTCGTCAAGATCCTCGACAAGGTTTCTATTGTTTCTGTTTCTGTTCCCATTGACCACTTTCTCTTTTGACTTCTCAAGGTTCTTCGCCTTACTAATACCACCACCCATAACTAGCCCATGTCCCTGCCGCCTGGTTCTACCACTGTTGCCAAGTTTACCCAATTTAGCAGGATCTTGTTTTTTATCTGAGTTTTCCACTGGCAAAGGGAGACCATTCTCCTCAGGCACTGAGAATGGTGACCCCAGGTCACTTAGATGAGCCCGCGTTAATATAAACCTATGGCCACGGGGACACTCATGTTCAAAGCCCACATATACAGTGGCAGCCTTCATTGGAGGATTGGTGGCCTTAATCTGTTCACCACCACTCACATTTAAAGAAGGTATATTGCTTCCAATATGAGGAAAAGAATCGCCATACTCCGTGGCATTGTTAGCAGTGCCATTATGCTGCAAATTATCAACGGGCGCAGTATCTTTAACCTTCAGAGTTTCTTGACTGTAGACAGCATCGCCAAGTTTGTCCAGATCCCTGTGCCGTCCATTATGTAATTTAACACCTTTCTCAGCATCGTGTATAGGCTGTTTTCTAGAAAAGAGTGGAGGAAATGCAGAGTTAGCAGCAGTTCCAGCAACAACTTCAGAAAATGGTTTTCTCATTGTAACGTTGGATAATCCTCGACCAGCACTCAATATTTTTTTACTACCATTTCCAGTGATATCCGAATAGGGCTTTATGGGAGTCCCAACTCCATTTTGTGCCCTTCCAGCTCCTAACCGAGCAACATCGGATGTTTGATCATCTGCTTCTAAAGCAGTTTCGAATTCGGGATTTCTGTCTGAGGAACCCTGCTGGAAGTCATTTAGCGGTGGTTTCTCAAGAAATATAGTCCACCTAAGCAGAAATTTCTCAGTTGCACAAAATCCACTTTGGATTAAACCTTTTGAAGGATCATAATACCTTGCACCCCCAATACGAATCAAATTCCATGATGAAGGTTGAATGGGTCCCTTAACAATTCCTTCTGGCAACTTAACTCTTGGAAGAAGCTTATCACAATCAACAAAAGTATTGCCCACAACATTTGCCGAATCAAAATCAAAAGGATCAGGGCGCAATTGCCTAGAACGCCCACATGCACAAGCATGGAGGTAAACAAATCCACTTGAATGATGTTTGATCTCATCACTGGAAATAGATTTTATGTCATGCTTTTGATGCATGCAAGGTTTCCCAGTCAGACTAACTGCATCACACAATTGCCTTCCAGAACTCCAGATAGACATGCATTCGTCATTCAATTTTTTTACATACAGGTGCACAGCAGGTCCCTTCACCATAGACATAAAGGCTTGCAAGGCTTTCTTTAAATGGACCTCGTGCTGAAAACTTGGATAACAAGGAGGAAGATCGTTCAAATACACCTCCTTTGCAACTGGAAAGGCTTTTTCACACCACGAGATTGAAAATCTAGTGTTCATTCCGATACCATTCTCCAGAAGTGACGATGCAGATTCATATGGATCAGAAGACGTTGGTACAGATTCTGTTAGTGATATACTTGCATCCTTCTCTTGCATGTGGTTGATTTTGCCTTGATATGTGCAACCAGATTTTACAGAAAGAATTCTTTGAAGAATCGACTGAGAAGAAGTTGACCATATCTCTAAAGTTGGGAGCTCGGGTGGGTTAACTGACTTTGCAGAAGCAGCAGATGCAGAGATCGAGGCTGCTGCAGCCGCCGCTGCAGCAGCAACCATACCAACACCTGCAGCACCGCTGCTGCCATTACCCAGCAAACCACCTCTTCCTCTTAGAAGATCAGACTGCTTGTGGATGAACTCCTTCACAGAGAGGATATCCTCCTTGTTTGTATTTTGATGGTGACTTTCATGCAAAAGAGAATCTGGGGTTGCTTTCCCATTTAATACTTGTTCAACAAGGCCAATTGCAAACTCGAGAGATTCACAACTCTGAGTTGAGCAAGCATCCACGAGTGAAACAGCCTTTGATGCATCCAGTGTAAAAAGAGGGGCCGAACTAGCAACCGCACCAGTCCTTGACCCACCATGACTGCCTTCAAATACTGAAAGCGTTCGGCATTTTTTTATTGAAAACCGAATTTGTGCCTCAAGGGATGATTGTAATTTTTTCCTCAGTCCACCTTCAGATTTGTTCACAGGCCGTGCAAGCATAACAACAGAACTAGATCCTTTAGCACCCATTCCTGGTCTCACAGAGCTGTTCAAACTTGACGACACGTTTAAGGACGAGGTCTCTGAAGACTGTTCCGTATTAAAAATCTCAGAGAAATCATCAACAAACACAAAGAGTACAACTGGGGTACATTGACCGGGTAGCAAAGAGGTGAAGGAACCTAAACCTGACATTACTGAATTGGCTGAAGCATTGCGATTCTGAATCCCTTGAATTTTACCAGGAACAGCATTACTAAATAATGACCCAGAAGCAGGTATTCGTGACTGAGCTGAAGACCGTGGCCTAGACGCTATGGATGTTATATTTTGTGATCTAATAAATGGAACTATTGAATGTTTAGCAGCTTGCAGAACCCGAAACTTTTTTAGCAACTGAGTATCGAAGCGTGACCCCTCCTGAATTAGTATTACAATGTGACAGACCTGCAAGGCTAAAGTAAGTTCAACTGACTTACTCTACAAAGATTTCAATTAACAGTGAAAGAATTATCACATTGAGCTACATTGCATTCTCCTAATTTACAAGATAACATAACAATGATCATGATTTTTCAAATGCCCTTTAAACCTATTCAGTTTTCAGCATATCCAATTGTTTCCCTTTTAGAAGATCTGCTAAAACCCTAAAACATTACTTAAATTCACAACTAAAACTCAAAATCCATAGAATTTCAACAATCCAAAATTCATAGAAACAAACACAAAATCAAGTAAAAAAAAATTGAATGCAACTCACAGTGAACATAAAAATCAATCCCTTGAGATCCCCGAGCTCGCGATCCTCCAAATCCGACTCAAAACCCATCCTCCCCTCCGACAGCATCGCCTCAGCTAGTGTGCAGTCAGCCATGGAGAATTGGAGGTACAAAATCCCCCTGTCTTCGTCGAGATAGAAGCTCAAATTCCTGCTGTCGAGCCATCTCCTCATCTCCGAGTCGATCCTGTCGGGCTCGAAGCGAAACGGAGTGTCCAAACCGCCGGAGCCAAAGGCGTAGGAGTCGACGATTTTGTTGATGAGATGAGAGACTTCTCGGCGGCGCCTCCCTACGAATCCGACCACCACGACGCCGTTCTTAGTAGGCGGAGATGCGTCGGGCGGCGGCGGCGGGGGCTGTGGAGGGAGGGGGTGCGCGGGGGCGGGCGGCGGCGGTGGGCGAACTAGCACGCGGATTGATTGAGAGTGTGTTTCCATTGAAATTGGCGGCGGCAACGCCGGCTGCAATCTCTGTGTTTGGGTTTTTAGCTCCGAACGGGCCAAGACTATATCTACACGGGTCGGATTATGTAAAGCCTACGGGTACGGGTCTTGATGAGACGGTTGGAGTAGGGCCCAATTGCTTAAATTTCTGGCCAATTTCAACTGAAGCAGAATTTACCCATGAATTCAAGTGAGGAGAACGAAAATTCACCAAAGAATTCTAGATCAATCATTAAAAACTCAAATCCTTCAAGCCAGCCATGATCCTCGGAAGATTTGTACTACTCCAAATTGTTCGTTTAAATCCCTACACTATCAATCATATACTCCATCTACGAAAAATTGAACATATTGTTATTAGTTATTACACCCAATAACGAACTTAGGACCTGAATTTCGTGGGATCAGATATAATAAAGTATAAATAATAAATATAATATTAATATAATTATTCAAATTAATAGAATTTAAGTAGGTCTATCTTCTATTGTACGTGATCACGATCGATGATTTCTGTGATCACGATCGATAATTTTATGAGGATTTTTATCTGAAAACTTAGTTGATCTAAGACTTTTCACATCTAAAAAATTTCAATTAAACTCATATGCTCTAATAATCTAAATATTATAAATAAAATGGGGTAAATAATAAAAAGAAAATTATGAATATAGATATCTCGAATTATTCTATAACAATCCAATTATTCATTTATTTTTTACTCCTTTATTAGAGCATCCACAATAGCGGCTAGCCGATTCGCGTTGCTAGCCGGTCGGCTAGCCGAACTATTGGAATCGGCCAGCCGCGAATCGGCGAAAAAATCGGTGTGGGCTAGCCGATTTGAGGGCGTTGGCCGATGCGCTGGCCGCCATTGTGGCGTGCCGATCGGCCAGCGCCAATTTTAGTTTTTTTTTTTTTAATTTTTTTTTGAAATCCTATATATACGCGATTTTAGTTTCATTTTCATTTGCACCACTTGTTTTAACGAGTTTTCTCTCTCTCTAAATTTCTGTACAAGAGCAATATCGAGCGATGGACAACAACAACGAGTCTAGTCCGGCGACGAGCGGATCTCGGACTCCCACGGTACCCGTGGCATCTGGATGGGGCCAAATGGGCGGGCAGATGGGCCAAGGGTTTAACGTCCCTTGGCAACAGTTGATGGGGATGCGCGAGGGGGGAACCCCGGGGGATCTGCGGGCGGGGGTGCGAGCCCGGCGGCGGGCGAGCGGCAGCCGGAGTGGGGGAGGTATGCCCCGGATGATGCAGCGAGATGATGGGGATGATGCCGGTATGGCGGGGAGGGATGCAGCCCGGTATGAATCCGGGATGCAGGGGAGTCGTGAGGGGGGGGATGACGGCTTCGTCTCACACGTCGATCCAAGTGAAGACGCAGTTCCACTGGCGATGACTTTTTGTCATTGCATGAGATGGGGATCGATCTCGGGGAGCCCCGGACACTCCCGTTTCCGGCCCGGGGTCGAGGCCGCGCCGAAGAAGAAGAAGACCAAGGGGAAGGGCAAGGTGGTCGGCGAGTCGTCGCAGCCCGCCTGTTCACGACACCCCCACTGGCCGGAGGAAGTGGACGGAGGATGAGTATGCCGGCGTGGCCAAGGCGTGGTTGTCGGTTTGCCAACATGTGGGCGAAGATTAGAGCGCCTATAGGAGGAACTGCCCGCACGCAAAGGACTACGGTGGGGAGGAGTGCCGGAAGGGGTGGGAATGCATCAGGGCCGCGGTCGGCTGATTTTCGGGGTTGTACGTCAACGCCCTCCGCCAGCTGACTAGTGGGCAGAATGAGGAGGACGCTCGGAGGATAGCGGAGAGTCGGTTCCCCTTGCCGGGGAAGTATAAGGAGTTCACCTTCTGGGAATGCTATGTGTTGCTGAAGGACTCCGAGAAGTTCCGGGCGGGGGTGCGACGCTGGGTGGCGAAGCGGAGAGGCTGAACTATTCCGGCGACTACAGCGGCAGCAGCGGCGGATCCCACGACCTCCCGGATGCTGAGGAGTTTCCGTCCCTTCCATCCTTTACTCTTCGCCCTCGCCCGGTTGGCCAAAAGCGGGCGCAACGGGCAGCGAGGGGAGGATCCCCCCTATCGCCCCAGGAGGTCATCTCGGCACCCCCCCCCCACGCGCGTACACCTTATTCTCGCGTGCAAAAACGGAGGAACGGATGTACAAGGTCTTACAAGAGTGGAAGGCCGCAACTGACCCCACGGAGAAGAGGTTTCTCCACTCGATGCTCGAGAACATGCGGGTGGATTTGGATGCCTCGAGGGCACTGGTGGGGGGTTCAGACGCGGGCTCAGATACCTCGGGTGGCGGCGACGACGAGGAGTAGAGAGTGGCGGGGCTCGTGTGTGGAAACCCATTTTTTTTTTTAAAAATCATGTATTTTTTTTATCTATGTACCTTTTTTTTAATGAAATGAATGAATTTTCTCGTATATGTCTCGTAAATTTAATTCCTTAATTTAATCGTAAATTTAATTCCGTAAATGTAGTTTTTTTGAATTATTTTTATTGCGGCTGGCCTATGGCTAGCCTAAGGCTAGCCTATTTGAGTAACATGATGATGTGGCAGGTGGATTTTTAGTGCTGATGACGTGGTTGAGAGAGAGAGTGGCTGACCTATTCTTATTGTGGATGCTCTTATTATTCCACACCAGTCAAGCCCAATTAATTGGAATAAAACAGGCCCAACTATATAAAGAACGGTTGTCTTCCTCGTCCAAATCTGCACTTTCTGTCGCTTCCGCCGACTTCCCCCATATATTTCCTCTATTCTTCACGATTATTCTTCTTATCTTCACTTATTTTCCTACAAAGGCTGAAGGATTGGGTCAGGGTGGACCTGCTGTGGGGTCGGAGACAGAGTTGCACCGTGTTAGAGGTCGACTATTCAAGTTTTCCGGCAACACTCGCTGGCTGACGGTGGGGTCGGTCGACCCCACTCGACCCCACCTGGGTCCGTAGTTGATGACACCGATTTTAAGATGAAATTGATAAAGTAAGAGAAAAGGGAAAAAAATATTCCATCCATTCTGCCACAAGTGAGGCGCTCCAAAATCAGACGTTGTAACTAAGATAATAATGTATATACGACTATCTTCTATATTTTTCTCTCTCTTATTTTACTTTCTCTCCACTTTAACTATTTATTATCATCTTTGCAAAACAACGGCCAAAAAGAAACGCCTCACTTGTAATAGAACAGAGAGAGTAAGAGAGAAATAGTGTAAGTGGAATGAATTCCATATTATTAGTAAGATAAAAGAGAAAATAGTACTCCCTCCGTCCTACAAAAGATGTCATACTTTCCTTTTAAGTTTGTCCCACAAAAGATGTCACATTTCCCTTTTTGGAAAAAGTTCTCTCTCACATGAATATAAAAATTATATTTTCTCTCTCCATTTAACACATAAAACAAAACCTCATAAAATCTCGTGCCGTCCCACACGTGTGAAATCTTTTGTGGGACGGAGAGAGTACTAAGAGAGAAGGGAAGAAAGTAAGCGAGTAGTGTTAGTGGATGATACGCTCGGATTTTGCACGGTTTTAAGGCCATTATTTGGTCCGTTTTTTATGTCAAAGTCATTCTACACGTCCATTATTTGCATATTATGTCTATTTTGGCATTTTGACGTGTTTTGTGAGAAATGTGCATAAATGAGCCGAAAAAGGGAGCCAAAACGCCAAGTTTGGGAATCTGGAGTCAGACGGCGACCGGCGACCACCGCGGATGTGTGCGGCGACCGCCGGCGCCCAGCGGTCCGCATCGGAAAAATGTGCTTGGAAGAGAAGTCTCGTCCGGCGACCGTCGGAAGATGTGCGACGGTCCGCCGCCGAGGGAACAGACTCTCTGGACTCCAACGCGGCGACCGCCGGCCAAGGTGCGGCAGCCCGCCGGAGAAAGACGGCGAATCCGAGAAGCCCTAGATTTGCGCCCAGTTTTACCATATTTTGGAGATTTTTTTCCTTCTACAACAAGGCATGGCTTTTCTCTATAAATAAGGCCTCAAGTTTCATCAAAAAGAGAGAACTTCTAATTGCAAAATACTTCATAGAGATCAAGACCTAGAGTATTTCATTGGTGCAAGGAGTTGGAGAAGGATTTCAAGAACATCAAGAACGACAAGGATTCAACCCACGGGTTTTATTTGCTTTACTTTTATGTTCAAATTGTCTTCCTTTCAATCTATGTTTTTAGCTTATTCAATTATGTGTAACTAAACTCATAAGATTGTAGGGATGTGTTAGTAACGACTTTGGTTATACAAATTCCTTTTTCTATTTAATATCCGTTTTGTTTTTACTTTGTTTCTTCCCTAAGTAGTTTTGATGCTGCATGATTGAGTGACACAATCGTGTATGATTTAATATAACTTGCTTCATAACTGTAACAGAGTTCTAGCGAGTTAGATTCACTTAGTAGACACTACAGTTAGCTTCCCTTAAAACGGCACTGTTAATTGAGAGTGAGGACTTTTCAAGGGTCTTAGGAGCTTTTTGGAGTTACGTGTTAGGATTGACAACCATAATCTTGTAATCAACGTTTGTATCGCATGAGCATAAGCTAGGTGACTCGTCCTTTCAAAGTATAAACTGTGCTAGGGTATTGTAGTTGGAATTTTGTATAACCATAACTGTGAACACACATTCCTTGGATTCTCTTATCTCTATTGTCTTCCTCTTGATTTATCTGCTTTTAGTTGATCTATGCTCTTATTGTTTTTCAGTTTTTCAAAAGTTTTCAAAACCAATTGTTTTTCCAGATAGTATTTGAGTCTTAGTAGAGGATAGACACTTTGTGTTCGTCTTCCCCGTGTTCGATATCCGGTACTAACCTTTAGCTATACTATATATACTCTGTATACTTGCAGGTTTATTTAGTGCTAATAAAAAGTGCATCAGTGGAATGTGGGTCCATATTATTAATAAGAGAAGGGAATAAAGTAAGAGAAAAGTTGTTTAAATATGCTATATTTTTCGTGGACAACAAAAAATGACAAATGTGTTCTATTTTTGTGGACGAATAGAATATTTTATTAGTTAAATTGTTAAATAAATCATGAAAAATAATATTATGACTCCTTTAATAATGTTTATAGTAGTAATAATTTTTTGGAAAATTTAAACAAAACTAGTTACCCATTTGTTTATAAAAAATAGTAAAAATAAAATATGATATTTAATTGTAAACATTTTAAATATTTAAATAAATAAGAATATGAATATAGGGTCTTGTTAGTTTGAGATTTTTGAACCTAATTGAGAATTGAGATAGCAATCTCAATCACTCCAGAATATTATGAAATGTCAACAACATGTAGTTTATATCAACTAGAGGGTATTATCATCAATAGCCTGCACATCAAATGTCAACAACTTTATTCAATAAATACTATTTATTTATTTATTTTATTTTTTTTAAAATTTGTCAATTTTAATTTTTATTTTATTTTTAATTTTTTTTTTTGTCAACTACGTATACAATTCATGTCAACTATATATACAATTCATGTCAACTACACATCAAATGTCAACAACTTTATTCAATAAATACTTTTTTACATGAATTGTATATGTAGTTGACATGGATTGTACACATAGTTGACATTATATGTGTGTAGTTGACATGAATTGTGTATGTAGTTGACATGGATTGTACACATAGTTGACATTATATGTGCGTAGTTGATATGAATTGTATATGTAGTTGACATTATATGTATGTAGTTGATATGGAATGTACACATAGTTGACATGAATTGTACTATGTAGCTGATATTATATGTGTGTTTGTTGACATGAATTGTATATGTAGTTGACGTTATATGTATGTAGTTGATATGGAATGTACACATAGTTGACATGAATTGTATATGTAGTTGATATTATATGTGTGTTGTTGACATGAATTGTATATGTAGTTGAAAAATAAATAAAAAATTAATAAAAAATTTTAAATTTTTTTTAAAAAAATAAAAAATAAAATTAAAACTAAAAATTAAAAAAATATATTTATTGAATAAATGTACTATGATATTACCATTCTGCTATTTCATAATTAATTAATCTAAAAATATTTTTCATGTGGCAAAATTTGAACCACTTATTTAATAAAAACTAGTGTTATCACCCGTGCTATGCACGGGACATAAAATTTTCAAATAATAAAGATAAATTCTAAGGTAAAAGCAGGATTAAAAAAGAGGATAAAGAGAATATTAATGATGTTCATAATTAAGGATATGTTTTAATTACAATAATTATTTATAACACTATAAATAATTAAAAATATTATAAATAATAACAAAAGAGAAATGTACTTTTCTCAACCCATTTTAAATGAAACATTTCGTATTCAGCAAACGTTTTTATACAATTTTAATACTATCTGATATGAGTTGAGTAAAATAAAATAAAACAAATGACAAAGAGGAGATGTGCGACTATGGATCGAAGACTGACTTTTTTAAAAATAATCCAACATGAGAGACACATTGACCTTGACTTTTGTTAATCGTCATTGCATACGACATGGTCGAAAGAAAATTGTCGTCGTTGGAATTTGTAAGGCAACCTTGGATCAAATGGTATTAACAATTATAAAATAAAAATAAAATAAAAAAGAAAAAATAAAATTACATTTCGAGCCAATCCAGTAATGATCATAGTTATCCATATCTACGTGTAGTATCCATATCTACGTGTAGTAATTTTTATATCACAAAAATTTGTGACACTTGTATGGTAAAAAGAATTAATAGTATTTGCACACTTGCATACCCAATCATATAAAAGAAATGATAAAATATTTAGTTAATCAACTTATATTCTAATGCATAAAAAAAGATTAAGGCAAGTCTTTCATTAAAAAATGACATTTGAATAAGCATTTACAAAGTTAATGATATTCAAAACAAAGAGTGAAAAAAAATTACCTTCTTCTCAATTTAAAGTTGACGAAACGAAATTACTCTCATTGACTTATTCACAATATTATGAATTTTGTTTACCACGAACAACATCACTTATAAGAATATGACTTTCAATGGATTTATCCACATCCGTTAAAAAAATACTTGTATGCATTTTTAATAACATAAACATAATTATATAATTAAGAATTTAGTTAACAAAACTTATATTTCAACCTAGTATAAAAATGTGTCGAAGATAAAAAGTCTCATGAAAAAGTGTCATTCCTAAATGCATTTACATATATACTGGTGTATAAAGGATAACAATTCGCACTTTTTAACATATTACTATAACAATAATAAAAATCAAAAGATAATAATTCGTAACATAGCCATGTAGTTTTTTTCCATCACCCAATTATAAAAATGTGTAAATAAAACGTTGCATACCCGTGTTGATATTTTCTATCACCCGAATATTCAATTATAATACTCCATCCGTCCTATAATAGATGTTACATTTTTCTTTTTAGTTTGTCTCACAAAAGATGTCACACGTCCTTTTTAAAAAAAAGTCTCTCTCACATTACTATAAATATAATATTTTCTCTTGAGGGTGTACAATAAAATTGAGAAAGGCGGCCGAAAAGGTCCTAACATCAACATGTACTACAAAATGATGGAAGAAAGGAGGCTTGTGCTACAAAATTTGAGAGGCTATGCAAAACATAAAATTGGATTAGATACTTTGTTAAATGAAGTGGTGATAGGGGAGTTTCTTGAATCTTCTACAATAACAAAACGCATGATTACTACAAACATCAAAATCCAAGGTACACTTCTAGCTCAAATAAATTCAAATGTGTGATGCGCTGACACACAAAATCAATGGCGGATCCAGAAACTAAATATCGTGGGGTCGAACGAAATAATAATAGTACTATTTAAAATAATTATTTAAATTATTATTTTTATAAAATTATATTTTAATATTACAAAAATTTTTGAAATTTATTTTTCCCACGAACTTTGAACTTGACATATTACAATATCACAAATTTAAATAGTTGTTGAATTTTTCTCACCGGCGACAAAATCTAATTACTGTTACATTAAAATGAGATGGATAACCAATGTGGTCTAGAGATTTTGTAATCACACCACTACACCACTATCATTTTTAAGTGGTAACCATATCTTATGTGATGTAATAACAAATGAAATGTAGACGGATTTTGTCGCTGGTAAAAAAAATTCAACAACTATTTAAATTTGTGATATTATATGTCAAGTTTAATATTTGTAGAAAAAACAAATTTTTGGGAAATTTCATAGTACTTAGATTCCCATTTTTTTTAACATCCTAAGTTTTACAAATGTAAAAATAATTTGAATATGAATATGAATATTAATATTGAAAATTTTAATTATAAAATCAAAATTAGAAGAAAATTAAGAAGTATTTATTTTATATTTATTGAAGTACTATGTGTTTATGTTAAATAAAATGATTTATTGATATATAAAAAATAAATTTAACCTTAAATGAAATTATTAGATGAGACATATTTTCTTAAGAACTAATACAAATAAAGAAAGAAAAATTCAAAGCCTATTTTACAATCAAATACACAAAATTCAAGATATTTAATCTAGTAGTAGGAGTATTAACTTTAATCAAATACACGTAATTCCATATTCTAGGTAAATAATAATATAGGGAATAGAAATTAATAATGACTAGAAATACTTTTTGTATTCACCATCTTCAACTTCTCTCCTCAACCACTACACAAAACCCAATTCCGTTTCACTTTCTCAAACCTCTCCATCTTTCATTCTCGACCACCGTCTCCCACCGTCTCCTCATAATCTCACTGCGTTGGGGCGGAATGCGAACACTGTGGGGTCGGAGGCTGATGAAAGGAGCTTTCCAGCGGAACTCCGAGGCCGATGGTGGGGTCGGCCGACCCCGCCCGACCCCACCTGGATCCGCCAGTGCACAAAATTAATATGTTGCAAAAAGCCAAATTCTTTCATTCTTGATTGCTTAACACAATCACTATACACAAAAGCATAGCTGAATCAGCCTAACATTTAAAATAGTGAAAAAATATAAAATTAGCAATGTACTACCTTGGTTGCTGAAAAAATTTGTTGCAAACTTAACACTGCATTAATGTCTTGGCCATACTCTTTCAATTTGTATAGCGGACTTAAGTTAGACCTATAGGTGTAAAACACCAAAAAATTGACCATTATGCCAAGTTTATACTTGAAATAGAAATTGCTCTTCATTTAAGTATTCAAATTAGAAGATGATCTAACACATGGTCTAACAATTGCCAGCTGTATAGATAGTGGTGGATCATAAAGGATAATACATCATTAACTTCTACAGCAGAGAACTTCAAATTAGATTATTGCAGTGCCAATACAAAAACATAATAAAGTTGCTCACCACAACAGCTTGATTATTATTAGTTGATGTCAAAATCCAAGACAGAAAACAAAAAATGGCTTCCAACAAAGATTGAGATGAACAATCAGATAATTAAAAAAAGGCGTGCAAATTAACATATATTCTCACGTAAACCACTATTCTGTCACTTCGGTTGAAATAACCAATTTCTTCTTGTTTAGAGCATTCACCTCATCGTATAAATAACAAATTTCTCATGGTTCATATCACAATCACCAATTTCTTCTTCTTGTTAATCTCACCACAAATTGAGAACTCATCATCCATTTTTCCTTTTAACTGAGCAACACATATAGCATCACCTTGATTTTGTTAAAGTGGAAAAATTAAGTGTGAACTTGGAGTCACCAATCTGAAATTAAAGAAACAAATATTGTGTAAACAATAAAGATGGCCGCAAAGTAAGGAAAATAAATGGTTACAAATCTTCTTTAGGTATAAAAAAACTGAAGTACCTAAACTTCGGTTGCTAGTTGATGAGTGGAGAAAAAACTATACCATCTAAATTTTTTCAGGTTTGAGATAAAAATAGAACCCATGCAACGGGGAGAGAGAAGACTAGTTGAAGGGGAAAGAAGAAAAGAAGTTTCAAAAGCAAGAATCTATGAGGTAGTATGAAAAAATGAAGCACCTAAACTTTCCCTTCTCTCCTTTTATAAATTCAGTTGCTAAATTTTCAATTTCTCCATTCCCCTTTAATGAATTTAGCAACTGAAAGTCTAGTAAAAAAATTTACTAATTCAATGTTGAAGGTTTGAGATGAGAAAAGAAGAACACATGCAACGGAGAATTTCATTGAAGGAGAATAGAGTGAAGAAATTTGGAAAGAGAATCGATGAGGTATAAAACTGAACTATCTAAACTTTAAGTTGCTAGAACAGCTGATGAGTGATTTTGGAAGAGCATAATAGGGTATTTGTAGGAGAGCATAATAGGGTATTTATAGGAGAAAAAGAGGTTAGCCTGCTCTTTAAAAAAACTGTGCATGTTCCCAAAAAAACACAATAATGCAAAAGACCTTCCATATAACAAATAAAAGATTTATCAGATAATAATATTAAAAAAAAACTATAAAAAATAATTGAGAAAGTATTTCAGTAAAAACCTTAATAAGAATAATCAAAATTTTAAAAAAAATAGGAGTAGAAATCTATATCTAATTTGATACAAAAATCTGAATTCAATATCAATTAAAATTTTAAAAAATTGTTGAGTAAATGTTTCAAAAATAAATTCATATATAAATCTAAATTAGAGTAATACTATAAATTTGCGAACGTTAATTTCAAAGAACCAGTCAAGTACCTAAAAACTACTACTAAAAAATAACTTGATTATAAAGCCCATTTCATTTCTTTAACTTGATTGTTTAGTTACACGACTATATAACTTGATTACTTAAAAGCAAAACCTAAAAGAAGAGAGGCGCCTCTCTCGGTGAAATAAAACAAATATAGTGAAACAGAGTAAATCTTTAAAAGGTGAGAATATGAAATCTGGAAAAGGGTGAAGAAAGCCTGGAAATTTGGGAGGTTGGAGTCTATAAAATCATTACAAAAGGAGCACAGACTACAGCAACACATGGTAGTCTCTGTAAGTCTACACTTAGCATGGAGTAAGAAGTATAGGAAGAAAGAAGAAGAATATAAAATAGGTATAATTGTATAAATCGCTCACTCAAAATTCAAAGAATGTTTTAGCGTTGAAGTTAAGTTTAAATTTTAGTTATAGATATTTTAGACATAATGTAGATTAGGTAGGTCTTGAATCATTTTATTCAAGTCAAGTTTAAATTAGAGTTACTACTCTTTTGAGTCAGATTTAATTATTTTACAGATCCCAAATCCAATCTAATTTAAATTAGTGCTGCTAATCTTCCATTTGTAATTTGCAAGGAATCTTATTTCTAGGGTATTCAAATCAGTTTAAATATATTAGAGTTACTAATCTTTTCTTTCACATAGAATATCAATATCAATTAAAATTTTAAAAAATTGTTGAGTAAATGTTTCAAAAATAAATTCATATATAAATCTAAATTAGAGTAATACTATAAATTTGCGAACGTTAATTTCAAAGAACCAGTCAAGTACCTAAAAACTACTACTAAAAAATAACTTGATTATAAAGCCCATTTCATTTCTTTAACTTGATTGTTTAGTTACACGACTATATAACTTGATTACTTAAAAGCAAAACCTAAAAGAAGAGAGGCGACTCTCTCGGTGAAATAAAACAAATATAGTGAAACAGAGTAAATCTTTAAAAGGTGAGAATATGAAATTTGGAAAAGGGTGAAGAAAGCCTGGAAATTTGGGAGGTTGGAGTCTATAAAATCATTACAAAAGGAGCACAGACTACAGCAACACATGGTAGTCTCTGTAAGTCTACACTTAGCATGGAGTAAGAAGTATAGGAAGAAAGAAGAAGAATATAAAATAGGTATAATTGTATAAATCGCTCACTCAAAATTCAAAGAATGTTTTAGCGTTGAAGTTAAGTTTAAATTTTAGTTATAGATATTTTAGACATAATGTAGATTAGGTAGGTCTTGAATCATTTTATTCAAGTCAAGTTTAAATTAGAGTTACTACTCTTTTGAGTCAGATTTAATTATTTTACAGATCCCAAATCCAATCTAATTTAAATTAGTGCTGCTAATCTTCCATTTGTAATTTGCAAGGAATCTTATTTCTAATTAATAGGGTATTCAAATCAGTTTAAATATATTAGAGTTACTAATCTTTTCTTTCACATAGAACATTATCCTTTGTTAGAGAATCCATTCAATTTTAATGTCATGCTTTGAATATAGCTAACTTTTTTCATGAATTTTTTTTATGTTTTAAATTTATGTATAAAAGTTTAGACATAGTAGGTTTTATTTTCAGGTTTATGTAAGAATTGATTTTTTATACTAATATAATAGTACTATTTGTTTTGATATTTTAAACATATAATCTACTCCTTTTTTTTTCAGGTTAAGATCTTTTGGAAAGAGGAGAGAATGGATCATTGCCAGCTTTTAGTAAAATGGAAGAATTGATTTTTTTTGTAATAGAATAGTATTCGATGCTTCCACTTTCAAAAACCGTAATATTTTTCTTAACAAAAATAGTCATGCATCTTAAACATAAAATGTAGGTCTACAGTTTAACATATATAGGTCTGCCATTACACAATTTTCCATAAATGGCCGAAAATTCTACAATTAGATTTACAATTAAAATACATATTTTAATACAACCAATGGCAGTTGTAGTGAACAGTTTTCCCACCAAAAAGAGCAAAATTGGTATTTAAAAAGTTTCTTAAAAACTTTCACTTTATATATTGATAGATGAGTGACCGATATTGCATTTTATTTCTCAATTAATATAAAATATCTCAATTCATCGTAGCCCTATGAATATATAATGTTTTTCTCATATTATTGAAATCCAAGCCTAATCGAAAATAGCATTCATACAAGTCCAATCAAATGGCCCAATCTTCGAAACATTGAACTTTAAGTAAAAGCCCAGCCCGAACATGACGACAAAATAGAAACGTGGCGAAAAAAGGGAAAGAAACAAATAAAAGCAGTCTTCGGCTCTTCGCCTACTCTCACACACACCTAATCCAATCCTATGCAAGCAGCTCTCGCAGTCATGGCCGCACACTCTCTTCTTGCAGCCGCCTCCGCCTCCCACCAACCTCTCCTCTTCCCCACCATTTCCTCCACCTCTTCACAATCGCCCCAATTTCACTCCTCCTTCCACGGCGTCGCTCTCAAGCCCAAAATCCGCCCATTTCTTTCCCTCTCCGCCGCCGCCGCCCCCAAGCCCCTCGCCGTCGTATCCGCCGCCAAAAAGGCTGTCGCCGTCCTCAAGGGGACTTCCGGCGTCGAGGGCGTTGTCACTCTTACCCAGGATGGCGAAGGTAAGCTCACTTTCACTCTCAGTCATTTCGTCGAACATCTTCGCTTCGTTACTTTTATGTTTGCTTTCGTGCTTATACTGCTGATGTTCTAGTTATTTATCCAATTTCGTGAAATGGGATCTGCAAATTGTTGTCTGATTATCAATATCAGCATACATTGTGATATTTGACTTTCATTTTGTTTGCTTATTTGGCGTCGTAGGACCAACTACTGTTAATGTTCGGATCACCGGGCTCGCTCCGGGCAAGCACGGATTTCATCTGGTGAGTGTGTTTTTGATGGGCTGGATTAGTTTTTAGCTGATAAAATCGGGAAATTTTTGCACAATCAAGTTATGAATCTAAAAAGCTCTGTTTCCTGATGTGAATGTAGCACGAGTTTGGTGACACTACGAATGGATGCATTTCAACAGGTTGGGACTTTGTTGATTTATAAGCTGAAATGCTTTTTCTGTTCTTGAAATTTTAGTTCTTGATAATGAGCATAATTGCTATTGATAGGACCACATTTCAATCCGAATGGTTTGACACATGGAGCTCCTGAAGATGAAGTCCGTCATGCGGGTGATCTGGGAAACATAATTGCCAACGCCGAGGGTATTATTTTTCTTCTCACATTTCTAATGCCATATCTTACATTTGTTCAAGTTCTCATTTTTTTAAATTGATGCGATGGAATTGACATAGGCGTGGCTGAGGCAACAATAGTGGACTCTCAGGTAGCACTCTAGATGCCAGGATTTTAGGATTTAAATAGTTAATGATTGTTCGTTTTGGGATTAAAAATATAAGCTGAGCATTTACTTTGCAGATCCCTTTGACTGGTCCTAACGCAGTTGTTGGAAGAGCCTTCGTGGTTCATGAACTCGAGGATGATCTTGGAAAGGGTACATTTATTAATTTTAGTTATAAATGATGACGTTTTTACAGTCGTCTCTGTATTTCACTTTCCTTTGCAGCAGTTGAAGTCACCATATATCATTACCATCTAGCGTACGAGTTTAATCATCTTCCATTGAATTGTTTTAACTGCAGGTGGTCATGAGCTCAGTCTTTCTACTGGCAATGCTGGAGGGCGCTTGGCTTGTGGTAGGCTATTTTTTTTTCTAATGCTAGCTCAAACTTTCTACTACCTGAATCATGACATTGCTGCATTTGAATATATCATATTGGGTCTGGAATTTTAACTCTCTCATGATCTTCAGCATCAAGAAATATCGAATCTATTCATAACCATTTTTTCTTGAGTTCAACTAAAACATAATTTGTATCAATTGTCTGTGTTGATTTCAGTTGTGTGTATATATGGTGACGGCTAATTACTAATCTTATAGCTCTTGAGAACCTAAAAGTTGTAGAGCTACTTCATATTGAAAAAGAATTTGGCCTAAAACATGTTCGTTCAGGCTCATATTTTTTGTTTTAAAGTGGAATCCCACGGTGGATCCGATAGAAATGGGGTGTCTCCATAGGGTGAGATAACTACAAATTTGGGGTGCCGCATCACAGACATTGGCCCAAAAAAGCCAAAAAAGAAGTTTGTTTTGCAATTAAAACTTGACTTAAACTTTGTGACTTTTTTTTGAAATTCATCCCCATAAAATTATCTTTTTCCCTAGTCAAAAACATATTACATCACTAAATCTGGCCTTCTTATATTCTCTTTTAGCTCTTCAAGTTGTTCTTTTATCATCTCATTATATGCTTGGTTGGCTGCTTTTATCTTTATTTTTGTCATTATATCATGTTTATTTCTGGTGATATGTTTTATAGAACCCAAATTTGTGTGCTTTTGTTACCAAACATTCTTCATCTGATTGATACCTTCTTTTATATGCAACGTGCAGGGGTTGTGGGTTTGACTCCCCTCTAAACTATACCAATGCTTCAGAAAGTCAACCCCGTTGTGCACTCTGTATCTGTCTGTGGTTCGTATAGAGGCTTGTGGTAGCAGCAGTATTAGATAAGTGGCATTGTTCATTGTCAACGAATAATGTTGTGTGCATAAGCTGTGTGCCAGATAGATACTAAGCTTGTATTCCATTGCTACTGCCTGAATTGGTTTGGATTGAAATAAAATCGGGATTAAATTGTTTAATTTGGTAAAAGTTTCCGGTCAGATGTATGTTTAATGAACGAGACGCCTTATTAAGGTGCCCTCGGAACTGCAAGAACTGAGAGCAGTGTTTTCGCCCTAACATTAGCGAAAGTGACACAAGATCCTTGTTACAAAGCTAAAGATAGAAAATACAGTTTCTTGCCACTTAATATTAGGTTAGTTGAACTATATAGAGTGATATAATTATATGGATATTAGGAGTACTTAGTTTGAGATATTTTGAGGGATTTTAAAAGTCCAAATTGGGAAGTTTTGTCAAATTCTGGTTAATCCTGCAATTTTAAAAAATGGTTGTATATAATAACTTCACAATTTTCTCAATTGTCCTCTTTACTTGTATTTTTGAAATATTTTATGGTTTTGTTGGCAATTTTGTCTTTGATAAATAACATGAATTGATAATATTTTTTCAAAATATCGAAAATTAGAATAGACTTATCCCTTGTTTGCATACGGAACTTATTAAAATAGATTTGAACAAGTAATCTCACGATATGTTAATAATACTAATATTTTCACCACTATGAACAATTAAACATGCCGATTTAGCTTCTCTCTGATTAAAAAGTTAGCTTAAACTAAATTCACATAAATAACTTACGAAAAAAATTAGCCATAAATAAAATAAGTTGTACAAGATATTTATGGTTAACAACTTAACATAGCCTAAGCCTAAGGAGTAGTTGTTCCACATATCACAAGTGTAAGTAATTAATTAAAGTTGACTCCTTTTGAATATATTTTTTCAACCAGTCATGTCCATTGTTGATGAATTTCATAGGAATTTTGTCTTTATACGGATGGCTTTGAAATTTAACCCAATCTCAATCCTCTACTATAATGTGTGTCTTGTAAAAGAAATTATAGTTAATGCTAGTATCAAAGATTAAAAAAAAAGATGATACAGAAACGTCAACTTATCAAATACAGAGAAAACTAGTTGAAAGGAGAGTGATAAACGTGAAGAACACAAATAGCATAAAAATAATTAAAACATATGAATGTTTTTTTAACTATGAAAATAAACTAAACACTCAATTAAAATCTTAAAATACGTGTGTTTTATGCATTTATCCAACTCTGTTGATTAAATACACTAAAAACAATATTGAGTTTAATTGTGATTTTAAATTTCATTCACGAATCTGGTATAGACTGACGAAATATTGTGATTTAGCAACTTTTGTTGGCAAAACTGTGAGAAAATATTGTGTCTAACCCACTATACTTTAAAAAACGTCACTTCGCATCTTCTAGTTATCCTTATATCTTAATAGTAGTATATTTTTATCATGCCATTATTTTCCTACACTCAATAAATAATTACTTACCCTTGCATCTAGATTAGGGTACACTCAATAAATAATTACTTACCCTTGCATCTAGATTAGGGATGTCAATCTAGCCCGAAGCCCGCGGGTCGATTCAAATAACTCGGTAAAATTATAGGGTTAGGGCCGGAAAATTGTAACCCAAATACATAACCGGGCTACACGGCCTGACCCGTTTGGGTCGGCGGGTTATGCGAGCTGGCCCGGGTGGGTTGCGGGTTAGCCCATGGGTTGAGCATTTAAAAAAAATATTATCAAATTTTGGGTTTATAAACTTATATATATGAAATATATATGGCATATGAACCTATATATGGTAATTATATCTTCTTTCTCAAATTAAAAGTTAGGGTTAAATGAAATATAGAGTATATTAATATCATAATATGTACTCGTATAATCATATTAAAGTCCATAGAAATTATTTTTTGACATACTTATTATCTATACTATATTTTTTAATTTCGTAGAATTTATTTTTCGGGTAAACAATTAAGAACGTTATTTAACTCCTTTTGAAATGCATGATTTCCATTTAATTGTCATTTAATTGTATTCATATTCACACGTGCTACTAATTGAGCGATATGTTTATGTATTTTGTTTCAATTTTCAATAGCTATTATTTTTCTTCTCTTGATCCCTTTGATAATACTTCACTTTACGACAATCTGTTTTTTTTATAAATTAGAATATTGAATTGGATAGAAAGTAACAAATAATATCACTTCTGACCCGAATAGCCCGTGGGTTAGCTCGAAACCCGAAGAGTTAGGGTTAGGGCCAAAAATTTATAACCCGAAAAATCCACAGCCCGAATAACTCGCACCCAAATAGCCCGATAAACCGAATGGGTTGGCCTGAACCCGAGCGGGTTAGCCCAATTGACATCCCTAATCTAGATACTAGTATAAGTATTCCAAAATCGGGTCATAATCAAATGCTAACTAATTACTAATCCCAAAATAAGACTTAATCATATCCCTCCGTCCTTCTAATCTAAGGGCTAGATTAGCTTAGATTTTATCTTTTTTTTCTCCTTTAATTAGTTAAACTAATCTAAAAAGGGTATTTTAGTCTATCAAAGTTACCGTACATGACTATGCTCCCAATCCCACTCATATTTTCTTTCCTAAAATCTCTCTTCTCCTATATTCTCTATGCCAGATTCAATCGTATCTTCAAAATTTACTCTTTAAATCATGAATATTTTGTTTCCAAAGTCATATTCTCCGAATCACGCAGCATTAATATTGAGGAATTGATTCACGCTGTTCGATTTTCGCCGATCTCATCAGCTTATCGCGTTTTTCATCTTCTCCGAGCTATTTTATTGTTGTCTTTATTCAATAATGGCAGGTATGTATCAATAATTGTGTTGTTTATGTTTTAATTTTGAATCGATCGATATGCCTCTTCTCAATTTTTGTACTTCAAGTTTCCGATTCATTCGATGTTTTGTATATTTGTCAGTAAATTTTTTAATTTTCTCATGATCAATTGATTGTAATGTTCATGTTTCTGATGTATGTTTACGTTTTCAGCATTTTTTTCATTGATTAATGTTAGGTTAATGTGTTTTAGCACAATTTGTTTTATACATTCGGTCAATTTTGTTTTTCTCTGTTTTAACCTGTATGTCTTAAGGTATACGCTCTGCATTGAAAATTGCAATGTAATTTATTGATACTATGTTTTTATTATGTTTGAATACAATTCAACATTTTAGCATACTCCGATTCTATGATTGAAGTGTTGTTTATTAATTTTGTAACGTGTTTGGTTGAAGTTATAACCTGATCGTATGACAAGAATGTTTTTTAGTTGAATCTGATTGCATGACAGAAGTGTTTTTTTATTGATTTTTGTAACCTGATTTTTGTGACCCGATTTAGTTGGTTCTTCGAGCTCAACTTTTCAGGGTCAGACAAGTATTATACATTGATTTATTATAATTTATAGTTTTTGCTTATTGAGTTGATATTATTTTGTTTATTATCTATAGATTTCTTTTTCGATGATGAGCGCAATGCCATCAACAAACTGCACACAATATACAAATTAGTACAAAGAGCCGAGGACGACGTTGAGGATGTTGGAAATCAGCTTTTTGGTGATGGTTCTTCTGTGATGTGAGGCCTGATGTTATACATGATGTTGGAGAAAAAGAAGAGATTTGAGGAATTGTATGGTGTTGTGAGGCCTGATGACATGCTCATCCACCAAATATGGTGAAATGTAAGGGATCTAGATCCATGCTGCCTTCTCAGATGGAGGCGGCGAAGAAGGCGGCAACTAAACCTCCTAGACGATGTGGAAAATGCTATAAAATGGTATCATGATTCAAGGAATTGCAGCAAAGAGAAGACAGAAAACATAAATAAATCAATTGTTCATATCACTATTTATCTGCATACATAATTCCTTGTTTGGATATTCCTTAGCATTCTTGGTTCCATGTTGGTATGGAAGAATAATAATCTCAAAGTTATGTTCTAAATGTTATCTCATTTTATTTTCCATATACTATTAACTATTAAGTTTGTTCAAAATATTTCGTGTTGCTTACATTTTCAATTATCTGTAAACAAATGAACATCAATACAACTTTATAAATTCTCAACAGAACTATCTGGAATTCTCAATCAACTAAACCTCCTAGACGATGTGGAAAATGCTATAAAATGGTATCATGATTCAAGGAATTGCAGCAAAGAGAATAAATCAATTGTTCATATCACTATTTATCTGCATACATAATTCCTTGTTTGGATATTCCTTAGCATTCTTGGTTCCATGTTGGTATGGAAGAATAATAATCTCAAAGTTATGTTCTGAATGTTATCTCATTTTATTTTCCATATACTATTAACTATTAAGTTTGTTCAAAATATTTCGTGTTGCTTACATTTTCAATTATCTGTAAACAAATGAACATCAATACAACTTTATAAATTCTCAACAGAACTATCTGGAATTCTCAATGAATGGTGTACAAATTCTCAACATAACTATTTGGAATTCTCAATAAATGGTGTATAAATTCTCAACATATCTATTTGGAATTCTCAATAAATCATATATAATTTCTCAACATAACTCTTTGGAATTCTCAATAAATCGTGTATAATTTCTCAACATAACTATTTGGAATTCTCAATAAATCGTGTATAAATTCTCAACATGACTATTTGGAATTCTCAATAAATCGTGCATAAATTCTCAACATAACTATTTGGAATTCTCAATAATCATGTATACTTTCTCAATAGTTGGCTTATACACATTCTCAATATAGTTGTGAATAACAAAATAATATCAACACAACATTGAAACAATACCAAATCATGTACTTCTTAATATTTTATAGATGAGTTCCGATACTTCTCAATGCTGACAAAAGGTACACACGTAACATGTCCAAAATGATATAGGTAATGTCTTTAGTATTTCTACTTACAAAATGTTCAATGGCGGCATAGTCACAAAAGAAGTTTAGCTAACATATAATCCTACAAATCTCCTACCGTTTTTCCCAAGTTGCGGTAACAACTTTCACATCAATTTTGCAGCAGCCTTTTGCTTTTCAATTAAATGTTCCAACATATCGACAAAGTATTTAGTTGCCCTCTTTATGTTCAATGTTTTTGTTTCCTCGTCGTCTTTATCCTTCTCCGGCTTTTCTTTCTTCACTTGTTTTCCTGCATTCTCCTCTGTTTTCCTTCTCTCCACCTTCTGCCTTTTCGGTTTCTTGTGAAGAATCGTCAGCAACTCCCTTTTCCTTGTGTGTTTTTTCATTTTCTGTTTATGTTCTCGTTACCGAAGAATCTCCTTCAGTTTCCTTTTCCTTCTTTTTATCTTCATGTTTCTATTTTGCGGCTTTTGCCTTTTTAATTTTTTTAGCAGAAAACCTTAAGTTCTCACTACTGTAAAGTTATCTTCATCTTCCTGTGGTCTAGATCTTTTCCTTGTAGCTGTATTTTTGGTAAACATAAACCATGATAATTAATTTAGAAACAAACTTATGTAAAGTCCTACAATCATTCTATCAGGCTCTTGAATTCACAAATATCAACATATATCTAAGACATCATCAACATATAACTAACACATTATTAACACATAGCTAACTCGATATAAACATATAGTTAACTCATCATCAACATTTAGCTAACTCAATAACAATATTTGTATTATATATAGGACGCAAAAAGTTGCGGCGCGTGTAATTGGTAACTAAGTTTGGTAAACGTAAACCATGATAATTAGTTTCTCAAGAAACTTGTGTCAAGTACCACAATGGTTCTAACCAACTGTTTGAATTCACAAATATCAACCTATAGTTAATACATTATCAACATTTATGCAACATAATATCAACATTTGTTCTAGATATGATAAAGTGTAGCAAACAAAAACTGCAGTGTGTAATTAGTTATCAACATATAGCTAACACATTATCAATATATATGTAAGACATTATCAATATATGGCTAACACAACATTTTGTCTGGATATAGCAAACTTATAATAATCTGATAAAGGTGCAGTGTGTGATTAGTTATCAACTTATGATTTGACAAACTAATATCAACAGAAATTCAAGCATTCAGAAACTGAAGATTCTATCATCCTCATGATAGTTGAAATCAATCCAACAAAAGTCAACATAGAAATTTAAGATTCATCTTCCTTATAAAATCCATTTCCAGAGTTTAACAAACTTAACTTTAACAAACTTAACTACAAAACAAGTATTGAAACCTTTTAAACATATATTATCAAAAACTGAACCCTAATTTGTTAGAGATTAGAAATCATAAACTAAAACTGAAAAATACCTTTCTATGCATCTTCTGGAGAATCACTTCCGATTGAATTCCTTGAACTCAAATTGAAGTCGTTTGCTGCATAATTAATGTATTACGTTTGTTTTTGTTGAGATTTTATCAAGTTCAAAACAAATTTTGAAGATTTAACTTAAGGCATACAGTCAATACCGTCGATTTTTTCAAATCTCTAAATCTGCCGTATATCGGAATGCCATATCGCAGTTCCGTATACCGCAAAAGTACGGTTTACCGAAATGCGGTACGGTATACCGATAACACGGTATGGTAACGGTATGAAAAACTGTCATACCGAATTTCCGGTATACCGAAACTTACGGTACGGTATACGGTATGACACTCCCGGTACGGTATACCGTACCGAACCACCCCTAGGTGGGTGAAGAAGTGTAACATACGGTGAGAACCAATATTAAATCCCACGCTCAGTTTAACCTGAATTGACCATTGTACCCTTTTGTTGAAATTTTTGTTTCTATTTGTTGATAATTTTTTTAATTGAATCTCAATTTTTCATCTCAAGATCTAAGGGTTTAAATTCAGTCTCATTTTGGGATTATTATACTGAAAGCATTAGAAGAGGACCCTTCCAAAATCAGTTTCATCTATAGATATACGGCATTCCATTAATTTTAACCAATACAATTAATTAAATATAGAAAAATTATTACTTCAATGTATCCTTCCTCACATTAATTATATTGGTACTGTAGAGTACCCTAATATTGTGGGCTTTATTGAGCCACTCCAATATTGCATTAGGCATAAAATTTTACAATGGGCTATCAACAGTTCAACACTATAAATTGATAGCTACTTATATTTCTCTAGTAGTACAACCGTTGTTACAAGAAGTTATTTAAATATTTTGAAAATTAGAGTAATTAGACGTGTTTAGAAATAATTTAATTAATTGCTTTGGTTTCCATAATTATGCATGTATGTAATTTAGTGATACGTATGATATGCTCATCACCACACACTAATCTTTACAGTATAACTAAAGCCTATATAGGGTGAAGGTATAGTATTTCATTTTTTGCATTTATTTTTAATTTTGAAGAAATATACTAGTATAACGTTTGCATTGAATGTGCATATATTCATTGCCACAAGTAAAATTTGGTCTTAATTAATTACTAACTGAAGTGCAATAAATTCTTTTGAGATAGCAATTACTGTCATAAATTAAACATAAATGATGATGAAGAAAAAGAAAAAAACCTAATCTTTGGTGTGCGTAGTGGCTAGTGCAAAATTAAGAAAAAAATAAAACTCAACTCTTAGAAGGACATTCGTAAATAGTGGTCGGACGTGAGATGCGAGAACAGATCATCTATTACGGGGGAGTGAGGCAGATCGCACTGCAAAGTAGTCCAAAATGCATGCAATCGGCAAGTCTTACGAGCATTTGAAGCCTAAACTTACAAACTCACATAACACATAAATGATATGGTCATAGTCGGCCAAAAGTTGGAAATAGGCAAGGAGATTGGTGGCCACAATCTACTTGTTAGCTAACTAATAACATGCTTTGCTTTTCACTCCACACACTCTCACACATTCACCAATTTAATCATCTTACTAATTAAATCACTAATCCTACTTATACTCAACACTATAAATACATATACACTCGTATTGATTTCTCTCTCGTCCACACTTAATCGCTCCTCTCCACTTTCCCACAGCGATGAACACCGATCTCTCGGAAGAATTCTCCGCCTCCAACGATCACGCCGTCTTCAAACGAAAGCGCACCAAGCGCCACCGCCCCTCCGCCGTCGATTCAAATTCATCTCCCTCCACCACTGAAATTGCATCAACAAACACAGAAGAAGACGAAGACCTCGCCAATTGCCTCATCCTCCTCGCCCGCGGCCGCCTCCGCCCCCAATCCACCCGCCGGAAATTCGCCGAAGACGCCTACGAGTGCAAGACCTGCAGCCGCACTTTCGCCTCCTTTCAAGCATTAGGCGGCCACCGCACCAGCCACAGAAAACCTAATTCCGCCGCGGAATTACTCGATCGCAAAATTAGGTCACCGCCGCCGCCGGAGGAAGCGAAATTAGGCAAATTCGACACGATTGTTGACACTCCGCCGCCTCCAATAAAGCTTCAGATGAGTAAAATCCACGAGTGCTCGATCTGCGGATCGGAATTCGCGTCGGGGCAGGCGCTGGGCGGCCACATGAGACGACACCGTTCTCCTCCACCGTCGGCGGCGGCGAGAAGTGGCGATGATTCTGATTCGAGCGATCACGATCATCGTCATCGGAATGTGTTCTCGTTGGATCTCAACTTGCCGGCGCCGCCGGAGGAGTTCTCGAAGCCGCGGCTTATTTTCGCGGCGGTGGTGGATTGCCACTACTGAGGGAGGGCTGACTATTTCGGTCAATTATTGTGAATAATTTATTTATAATTTTTAAAATTTGGATAGTGTTATGATATTATAAGTGGCATTTAAAAATTTTAATTTGATCAGCAATTCTTTGAATCGAGCCAAATATTTAATTTGGTTTTTACGTTTGGAATTGAAATATATTGGAGTGATCAAGTGGTCACAATTCATGGTTGCCTTTCATTCACGAAAAGTGAGTCATGATGCATATTTCTTTATGCTCTTTTTGTTTCTTATTCACTAAATGTAGTTTTCATGTTCTTTTTGTGTATGTAAAGTGAGATAAGAGTGAGTGAAATAGTGTGGATCGCGGAAGGATGTTGAGTGGGTTTTTCAGTCTATTTTACGTGTGGTGGATGACGTGAAAGTTCTCAATTCAGTATGCATGTGATATTTATTGTGGATCACAATGCATCATATGATAATAAAAGATGGAAGAGATAAAAAAGTGGTACAAAACTACTAACAAAATACAAACTTTAGAAATATTGAAAAGGAAGATAAAGCAAAGGAGTTGAGAATTATTTCCATTTCATTAGAAATGACAAAAAAAAACACTCCATGGTTAGAAGAATAGATGGTTATTTAGGAATTGCAAGTCCTTTGCAATTCCGATTAGTTAGCTACACTGCGTAATACTCCCTCCGTCCCAAGATATTAGACCCCTTTCTTTTGAACACAAGAATTTAGGAGATGTTGTTTAGTAGGTAAGTGGAATTGGTAATAAAGTAAATTTTTACTATAAATCTAAATGGCTCAAGTATGTTGGGACACTCCAAAATGGTATATGCGTCTAATATCTTGGGACGGAGGGAGTAGTGCGTTCGGATCATAGAATTTTTACTCGAAGAAAAGTTAGTTTCGAACCGTCAATCATATGTGTGTATATTCTTAATTTCGGTATATATATTAATTAGTTCCATTAAATACACTTTGACATCAATTTGTTACTAAATCCACTTTATTTTTATCAGTTACCTCACTGCACTTGTAGCTCTCAGGGTCTAACCCCACCAATTTACACCTAACTATTGGACTGATTAATTCCTAATTTTTCAACCAAACCACTTTAATCAGGACCTATTTAAAATATTTTTAATCCATGATAGTTTTATTTGCCAGCACATGTACATATCATGTATTCATGTAGTGATAGTGCTCAACATGATAAAACATTTATTTTGTTGGAGTATTATAAAGTTATGAAATTCTAAATTGCAATGGTCCAATATTATTGCTCACCTGTCACCACCAATCTAGCATAAAAAAGAAAAGCAAAAATATTACCAAAGAAAACACTGAGTAAACGTAATACTTAATTTTTTAGTTAGACATACAGTATAATCAATCAAACTAATTAGGTGATGCACAGCCTCAGTATCTTTTTGGTTAAGCTTTTGCAATTTGATGTTGCTTCAGAATACAGCTTGTCATTTTTATAAAAAAAATTATATATCTCACCCACACAAAACCTATATAATTATAAAAAATAAGTAAATAGGTATTCTCTCCATTCAAGATATTAGACTCATTTTTTTTGGGCATCGAAATTTAGGAGGTGTTGTTTAGTGATTTAAGTGGAATTGATAGTAAAGTAAATTTTTAGCATAAATAGAAATGACTCAAATATATTGGAACAAATTCTGTTGTGTGCCACAAATTAAAAAAATTAAATGACAAATCATAAAATTTAAAAAATTCTTAGATGTCCTATGGCATGTCTCATCTAACCAAATTTTATGTGTGTGCACCAACTCGATATCATATTTGCTCAAAAATCACCATAAAACAATTTCGAATTTTAGAAATTTCGTTATTCGTCACTTAGTTTTAAAAGGCGAAGACATGCCATAATTTGACTGATTTAAAAATAATTAGACATATATATCTATAAGAGAGATGAGTTGTTATAAGTGATACCAATTCCATCTTGACACCTCATAATGATTACTATATTTTTTTGTTGAAATCGATTCCTCTTAAATTGGCCTCCACAAATTCTGAAGTCGGCCGAAAAATTAGTTATATCCTTTTGCCTAATTTCTGAGTTAAAGATGTGTGACAACTAATCGAATTGCAAAAGTATTTTATTTCACACGCAAAAGTGATATGTTGGCCAAAGTTTTAATGGCCATTTACAACTTATACTAATAATAAAGTACGTACACCTTAATTAGTACTGCTTCACAACTTGTTCTAGTAAATTAATGAATTTACTTTTTAACAATCACAAAGTCAATGGTCATCAATTGTAAAACTAGATTAATTTACACAATAAAAACATGAGCACTCTTCAGTGAGCACTACTAGTATGGCTTCCTAAGTTCTGATCACTTACCAATCACCAATTCATATTAGTGAACACTTGCGTGGCACATCTCTCATGTTGACACGTGGTTGGTTCTCAGTTCTCTTGTCAATTTCAGTGCCATGTCAAAAATTAACAAACTACTCCCTTCGTCCCACTTTAAGAATCATAGTTGAGTTCAGCATGAATTTTTAGAAATATAACGAAAAGTTGGTGAAAAGAAATATTAAAATGTGAGTCCTACCTTTTTACATTAGTTTTATATAAAATGTGAGTAAAAAAATATTAATGAAATAGAGGGCCTAATATTTATGGAATATTCCAACCGAAACTCCTAAAGTGGAACACCAAAAAATGAAGGGTTTACCAACCCAACAATGTATCAATTCTCAGTGTGTATATTAGACAATGTATCGTGCGAACATGATTATTGGTTTCAAACAATAGTTTGTTTATTAATTATCGTGATTTCTAACTTTTGCCATATTAATGATATCATACCGACAATATGTTTATTTTCTAAAGGGGGCCTGCAATATGTTTATTGAATTAAAATACAACATTAAATTAAGATTGGAAAATAAATCTTTTAAGGAAAAACAAATAAAAGTTGATATTAGTCCAGTAAAAAAGTAACACATAATTGTCTTCCATAATTCAAATATCAAAGGACAAGTTGTGAGCTAAATCATAAATAAAAATTGACCTGATAGAGTGGGAACATCGCAATATATATTAGGTAAGTCTTATCTTATAGCAACTACACAATTATTGTTACTAATTCAACAGTTCTACTAAATATATTTGGAGTGAGATTCTTGCCTTCACCACCAACCACAGTTGTACTTACTTCAATAATTGCTGAATTTAATTTAACTATAATGTTTTGTCTGTTACTAATATCTCATCCCAATCTAAATTCTTGAAAAATGATGCATGAATTCAGCAGACAAAAGCATGTAGAGTGTAACTGTTAATTCAAAATCAGAAAGGTGGTTGATGAAATGACTAGCAGATGGTAGGAGAAGAACGCGGAAAATGACCTTAAGTTCCAGATAAACTCTTATCAACGAGATATCGGTCACTATCTACAAGAGATGCTACAAGGGATTCTGATAAGTTTTTTATGTAACATGAACTTAGCTGTTTCAGATACTGAGTATATGTCCAGCCTGTATCTCTTTATATGTTGTTTCAGAAAACTATTGAGATCACCAAATGATTGATTATAATTTTAAACTCGTGAGAAGATGTTGTGATAGAAGAATGCAACTACATTTCCATATCTCCATTTGCTAATGAATCCCAATAAACTATTACAGGAAATAGATATGATACAAAAAGCCAAAGCAATTGTAGCCTCAAAACTAAGTACATTGGATCAAAGACTTACAGAGATGGAATTCTCCTCAGACATAAAACCTATAACCGTTTGAACCACGAAGAATCCTACATGAAAAGGAAAAGAAACAGAAATCTTAAGTGAGTACAATAAATTCAATCTACTACTCAAGCTTGGCATGGCTAAATACTCTACTTAGTTCACTATTATTCCACTTAGGTTCTTGATTTCTATTTCGACTGAGTTCAAGAAAACACGTCAGTCTTTCGGCTTGGTCAATTGACAGCCTGGTATATAACTTATTTCAAAGCATGCACAGAAAGTGGAAATAAAATAACAGAAGTAGGTGTCCCTCATGGATAGGTGAAAATTGACCATTGGGGCTCAATCAGACACATAAAGTACATGTAAATCAAAATGTGCCGAAGAAGCATACAGAGGAATTCCAGTTATATGGTTCCCGGGTACACAGAAATTATTTCAATGACCAATTAACCACATACCTTGAGAAAATCCCCAAAATCAGAAACTTGGGCTTTTATGTGTATCCCTAGAATGTCCTCAGTTAGCGTACACAGTCACCCTTACACGAGCCGTGACATCAGGATGGAGTTTTAGCTCTGCAATGTATTCTCCAGTTTCTCTGATTTCTGGAAGTGAGACAATTCTTTTGTCGACATCCCTAAAAAAGTAAACGTTAAAGCCAAATGTAATGTACAGCCGTCAATTAAAAGACTTTCCATCAGCATCTCAATTAGTGATACAAAGTCTCTGCAGATTGCAAAGAACTCCACAGCAGATACTGAATCATTAAAATGTTTCTACATTTAAACAAAAAATAAAGATTGTATGTGATGGTAACCGAAGAAAGGTCTATGACATACTAATGTAGAATGAGTGCTATAAGTTAAAGGACACTGAACATTCAAACCATGGATTCTCAAGAAGTCCCAAACAGTTTGAAGTCTACTTAGAGACAGTCGCCACATACAATACAAGTATACGGCATAAGCATGAATCTGAAAAAAATGTACCTCTGAAGTTGGGCCTTGATAATGTCAACGAGGTCCTGAGCAGTGACACTGTCATTAAGAGAATATGTCAGCAATTGGCCGCACGAATTGTATATATAAGTTGCACGTGTAGAAAAGCGAAAGTTAACTTACGATCCAAAAATTTGTTTTCCTTTCCCACCCTTGCGCTTCACCTTGAAAGCGCCAACTGTCTCAAAAATCGTGGCAAGCTGTTGTGCCTCTTCTTTAACCTAAGAATCATATTGTCATAGAAAATAACAAACTCAAATGATATCCTTTAATTCAAAACTTCAACATAGTGACCCTCAACTAAACCTAAGTCGGTTAGATAACAATAATTATATTATATCATCACGGTATGAATAGTTGATCAAGTGTGCAAACTAAACGTTTTTCTATTTTACATTTCCATCCATCACATTTGTTATCCATATTTATTCTCCTAGACTTTGGTGGGAGAATCAATAAAGTTTTGGAAATCATGCAGTAGCTGGTAGTTATGTTTTGCATAATTTATCTGTGATTGCTCATTTATCATCAAAATTTGGCCTCTTTATGCCACAATACTTGTCATTTATGAACTAGAAAATATTTTCCATTTTAGATAATCATAATACAGCAGCGTGAGGAAAATTCAGATAATCTGATACTGATATACAGCTAAATAAAATAATGAGTTACTCTTTTCTTCTCGGCCTCAATCCTCTCATCTTCCATCTTCATTTCCCTAACAAAGAAGTAAGAAACTTTAAACAAGAAAAACTATAAAAACCGTACTGTCATACTTGTGCTTGAAAATCAGCAACAACAATCAATCAATCACGTATTGTACGCGAAAACTACTTAGCATCACATCAAATAAAGACTAAAACTACATCTTCCTCCCTCTGTTCTCGAGAATTTTCTAGATGATCGGATTACTACGAGGAATCCAACCATAAGCAACAAAACCATATCTAGCATGAATTACAGAGGTGCCCTTACATCATAATTCAGATACATTGCACTAAGATGATCTAATCCGTCTTGATCATATACCTCATTTCACAAAGTAAATTCATTCATAAATTCGATAATCAGAAGTATATAAACAAGACATAATCCAGAGATAGTAGAAACACGACAGCATTGCTGATAGAAAAGGAAAAACACAGCAAAACAACCGAAATTAAAAAAAAAATGAATGTGAAACAATTACTTGATAAGTTGAGGGGTGACAATCTGCGCCATACCCAGCGGCAGCAGATAATTCCTAAGATATCCAGCTTTCACATCCAGCAGCTGCCCCTTTTTCCCCACAGCTGTCACGTCCTCCTTCAGTATAACCTAAATCAAACCAAAAAAGGGGGAAATTAAGAGTGAAAACACAAAAATAAAATAAATAAAAAAACAAACAATTGAAGATGAAGCTTGATTTCACGCATGCCTTGCGCAGTTTTCTAGCCTTCTTTTGAGCTACAACTCTGAGAAGCGGAGCTCCGTCGGCAGTTTTGGCGGCGGTGTTTTTGGAGAAGGTGTGATTCTGAAGCCATGAAGATGAAGTCCATGAAAGACTTGTGGAAGCCATTGCCGCAAAACTGTTGTAGAATCAGCAATTTATTTCGATCAGTGGAGTTGCTGCAGTTGCATTCAGCTAAAATCTTATCCCGTTATCCTTCTTCCCTCTTCAATATAGCAGTTGTGATGAGAAAGAGGTAAACTGATACTCAATCTTTGGGCCAGCCCAGCCCACGTTGTAAGCCCAACTTCGAATTATTTGGTACGCGTGGGATGCATGGTTAAATCAGAATAGTCGATCCAAGTTTTTGAACTGCACTACACACTTCTCACGTGCCGAATCATAACCCGGCATGTGGGAATATTTGTTCTACCAATATGGTTTTGGTTCCGAAAGTTGAACTATAATGGGTGGTTAATCATCCATTTTGATTCAAATTTAATTTGTGATAAATCGATCAAAATCGCCTAAAATCACTACCTTTAATTAGTAGATTAACGTTCCAATTTTTTAAATCTGGAATTGCCAATTGATGAATCAACGATATCCCTAGTTACAACGAATAATTTTTTTACATCTATAGCAATATGAAAATTTTTACAGTAAAATTTTTATAGACTTAAGACTTGTTTGGAAATTGATTGATATTACCGCTTCATTAATAGATTTGGAATAACAACTTATATACTTCTCTCATTTCTCTCTTTAATCCTTAAAAATATTGACATTTGATAGATAACTAATGGATAATCGGGCATATCATATATCCAAAATGTTAGAAGGTTCAATATATGTTCTTGCACCACACCAGAGAATTGCATGTATCGGGTCAGATACTACCCGATACCCACTTTGCCATCCCTGATCTCATCATTCAAATAATCAATCATATACACCATTTGTTCCATTCAAGATGTCCACATTTCATTTTTAATTTTGTCTAATTCAAGATGTCCATTTTCTATATCTGTAAATAAATCTCTCTCCACTCCTCTCTACTCATATTCAATCATTTTTTTCATTCTACTTTATAACAGATAACTATTCCAACTAAAACTCATGTTATTTAATAATATAGACCTTTTTAGTGGAATAGAAAGAGTAATTATCATATATCCAACAAAGAAAAAGAACCCATGATCCGCAATCACCACACAAGTTTAAGATTACTTAGGCTGATTTAGTTTGAGTAATGTGATAGATTGGTATAATACAAAATTAAATACTGAATCAGGTTTAAATTTAATCAGATTATCAAAACCCATCCAAATAATTACGTTGAATTACTTATTTATAGAAAATAGAAATTGCCAAAGAAATTTGAACTGAGACTATTTCTGCTTTCGTATTTGTTTGTAAAATTATTAACATTAATCTGGGCCTTTAAATAGATATAATACGGCCCAATTGCAGAAATCAAACCTAAAGCATTCATAAATCCCCCGCTTTTCCCGTGAACGAATCTGCTCCGTCTATTTTGATAATCATCAACGGTCCACCTTCATAATCCGCGTCGCCAAATCCAACACGACCGATTCCAAATATCGCGCACCGTTGGTCAAATCACATCCTACGGTCCACACGCATGATCCCCGTCACACCCAAACCAGCCAATCACATCGCAGCCCCTCTTTATATATGCCCAAATCTCATCAACCTATTCCCTCCATCTTTACATTCGCACTTTTTTTCTTCAATCCCAAAACTTCCATTTACTCTCTCAAATTCTCTCTCTAATGGCACCCAAGGCAGAGAAGAAGCCCGCCGAGAAGAAGCCGGCGGAGGAGAAGAAATCGGCCGTCGCTGAGAAAGCCCCCGCGGCCGAGAAGAAGCCCAAGGCCGGCAAGAAGCTGCCCAAGGACGCCTCCGCCGCCGGAGACAAGAAGAAGAAGAAGGCGAGGAAGAGCGTGGAGACCTACAAGATCTACATCTTCAAGGTCCTCAAGCAGGTCCATCCCGACATCGGGATCTCCAGCAAGGCCATGGGGATCATGAACAGCTTCATCAACGACATCTTCGAGAAGCTCGCCCAGGAATCCTCCAAATTGGCGAGGTACAACAAGAAGCCCACGATCACCTCCAGGGAAATCCAGACCGCCGTCAGATTGGTGCTTCCCGGCGAACTCGCCAAGCATGCCGTTTCCGAAGGAACCAAGGCGGTTACCAAATTCACCAGCTCTTAGGTTTTTTTTTCATGGCTTAGATTTTCTAGGGTTTAGTTAAATTCTTATTTTGTATCGACGATGAATGAATTGATGAAATTTCCCACATTTGGTGTCTGTTTCGATCTGAATTAGCAGAAAATGGCGTTTGATCATGAAATTAGATGCTCAATTTTGGATCAACGAGGAAAAAAAATTCGATCTTGATTGTGAAATTAAATTTTATACAATGGGGTAAATTAATCAATGTCAGCGTGAACGTAATCAACAAAAACGAAATTCTTACTTAATTCGTGTATAGCATAAGCTGATGCAGCGGCTATGATGGCTATTGCTCCGATGATGATTCGCAGCTGGACGTTGGAAGGGATTCCGGCTGTAGCGGCGGAGGCGATTGCTGCTCCGATTAAAAGCTTTTGCAATTTCTCGAACGCGATGTGTGCGTTCTTACACGATGAGCATTTGAGTGTGTGCTGCTCGTATCTGTCCATCATCTGACAGAAATTGAGATTTAGTTTGTTGCTAATCCAATTCTGGATGTTGAATTAGTTGATGAATTTGTACCTGGCGTTTGGATAGTACGGTTGATGGGAGTGGCTGGTTGGAGGCGGTGGAGCCAAACCACTGGGGCTGGCTGTTGCCGTGGCGGGAGAGCCAGTTCCGGAAGGCAAGGACGAAACGGTCGGCTTGTGTTGGGGTGAAGGTGAGCTTTGTGTATTGCTTGTTGACATCGCTGTTGTTTGATTGTGAAAGAAAGACCTTTTCTTGGCCTTGAAGCACGATCATGTCACCGTCGTAGACCTTGTTCGAAGTCCAGTGCTCGTGCCATCGAGGAACCACCTAATTTGACAATGGATCAGAAGTTGAATAATCAATGGATTGTGTTGGGAGATGAAAGGATTGTGTTGCATGTTACCTGCCACCATGCAGGGCCGGGCATGGTTAGCTGGAAGAAGTTCCGAGCACTGCAAACAATCGAGCGGGTCTTCCCGGGTGCCATTGGTACGTTGAAGGAGCAGATCCATATCACCCATTTCTGGTCACCAACGATTGGAAGCTTTGTGTCGATCTCAACCCTGAATGTATTCAAGCAACGAGGGGGATAAAATCGAGACCATATCAGCACGAGGCAGCAGGCGAACAAAGCCAGCCGAAAAGGGAAATATGCAAACTCAATTACATTTTGTCAAAGATGATTAGATGAACTTACTTATTGATAAAATAGCATGGGGCAATAAACTTAGAACTGATCTTTGGATTGCCATCATTTGCACCAGTAAAACCCCAAGGTCCACTTGACTCCATCTTGAATGGTAAGGGCTTCGCTCTGTCTCGTCTACCAGTAACCTGTTAATAGTGTTCGTAAGTTGCAAACTCGAAAAAACTGTAACTCAACGGTTATACCTTACTCGATCACCTATAACCGGTTACTCACCCTAATCTTGTTTTTAGTAGGAACCATTGAACTAATATGAATGAAGCCATGCTGATCATAATTTGTTATCATGCTAACCATAAAGATCTGTTCCGAAATGCATAAAGCTATACATTATTCTTGCATCAAATCATTCACTTGATTGCGATGCAATGTCTAGAGCATCTTGTAGCAATCATTAGAGCACAGGTGACTAGGGAGGCGATGAACTCAAATCACAATAGAGCATAACAATACAACTTTGTAGATTTGCAAAGCCAAATCTATACCTTAATATGGGACAAAGTATGATAAACTATTCATTAAAAATGGATTCTTTTAGGTCTCAACGTTTTACCTTGTGGTGTGCAAAGTCAATGTGGGAAGGATCAGAGACATTCTCCATGAGAGTATCGTAGCCATAGTACAGATCGCGCTGAATTGTCACCGATGCAAACTCAGGCTTGTCGAAATCATCAGGCAACCTTCACCATCAATCCAAAAGAGACAAAGCCAGTTAAACCATTCAATATTGAACAATCAAAACAAATCTTAATCAATTGCACCAACAATCCAACACTCAAATATATTAGTCTACTTGAAATTCAGTTGAAATACTATAAAACAAAAATATAATATCATAAAAGGTTTACTTTGGAGGAATGGTGGCTTGAGCTCTTTCCCATCCTTTCTCATCAGGCCAAACAAAGAGAAGGCCTTGAGAAACCATGGTCGGAAACCTCGTTGCACACGCCCTCGGAGACTTAACAGCACGCGCCTCCGGCCCTTGCGAGGCCGCCTGAGGGATCCGGCTGCACGAGCCGCATCCATCAAAGGACCACCCGTGATATGAGCACTGCAAATGCCCGTTCTCATCTATCCTCCCTTCCTACACCGCAATCATAAACAACCAATCAATCAATTTGATAGCTTGAAAACTGTGATGTATGCATAAATTTCAAGAATTGAGAGATTTGAGTCACGAATTTACAGATAAAGGAGCGAGCCTGTGGGGGCATTTGTCATCGAAAGCAACCCATTGCGAGGCAGAGTTGTCGAACCAGAGAACTAGGTCACGGTTCAGCAGCTGAAACGGCGTCGGATAACGAGGGTCGAGATCTTCCACGAGTGAGACAGGGTACCAATGATCTCTCCAGGAAAACTTCGAAGACGAATCCTCTTCCAAATCTTCGATCTCGATCGACGCCTCTACGTTTTCTCGATCCTCGTCAGAAGCGGCGGCGGTAGAAGCGGACGACGGCGCAGCTACGCGCAGCGGATTGCTGGATATTTTTCTCCTTTTTTGTGAGGCATTTCCACAAACACGTACAGAGCATAAGGGAATTCGCGGCGAGCTACTACCAGTGCAGTGGAATATCGGCGCTGATGAAGCTAGAGAAACAACCACCATATTGTTTTGGGTAATTTCGAGAAACAGTAGCTCCAACTACCAACGATTCGTAGCTTATTGCATAAAAAACCAATCTTTTTTGATGGAGCAGTGTTGGAAATTATGATTAATTCGTCTATGATCACACTTTGAATTGGAATTGTGGGGTTGGAAGAAGGCTTTGCGTGCAAGGATCGAATTATACGTATTTTTCTGGAATCATCTACCATTAGTCGAGCTTGATTAACTGCAGAATTTGCTCCTGATTTTACAGTGACAGCAGATATTTTTGGTACTCGAAATTTCTAATCGTTTGATGAAAAAATTTAGGCCACGAAAAAAGAAAAGAAAAACTCAAATAGAAAAGAAAAAGAAAAAGAAAAAGAAAAAGAAAACGTGTTACTCACATGAAAATTTGAAAATTTGTCAATTGTCTCATGTAATCAATTTTTTTTTTTTAAATTTTCAAATTCAAAATAACATTGTTTAATCGACTAGGATTATATATTTAAATCATTATTTATTAATATCATCAAAATTTTATATATATTCTAATTGGTCATATGTAATTCAACATTTGAAAAGTAGTCATAAATAACAAACCAAAAATTGACTTTCGACTACTTTTTTTTCCCTCAACTTATCTCCACTTTTAGAATACTACGACTTATATAAACCAATGTATATACGGCAAAAAGAACTTGTGATTAAAACACATATATTAACCGAAATTCAACTGATAATACATTTCTCTTATAATAAGTACGGAGTAACAGATTATACATTAAAATCACCTCATGTGAATGAGTTGTTCTAATAATATAAAATTTAAGTTGACTGTAGAATTCAAAAAGAACCAAATCCTCTAATAAATCTCCTTATTTTATTTTAATTAAGCACCTCTCATGAATCTTTTGGTGCAAACTTAACCATCTAATGGTGCTGGTGCATGACCATGATGATGGCCATGACTTGGAGTTGGAGCATGGGCATGATGGTGCTTAGGACTCGGAGCATGGGCATGATGATGGCCTTTACCCGGAGCTGGAGCATGGGCATGGTGGTGGCTAGGACTCGGAGCATGGGCATGGTGGTGGCCTTTACCCGGAGCAGGAGCATGGGCATGGTGGTGGCTAGGACTCGGAGCATGAGCATGATCATGGTGGCTAGGGCTTGGAGCATGGGCATGATGATGGCCTTGACTCGGAGCAGGAGCATGGGCATGATGATGGTGGCTAGGACTCGGAGCATGGGCATGGTGGTGACCATGACCAGGAGCATGAGCATGGTGGTGGCGGCGGCGGCGACGACGATGGTGGTGTGGAGCTTGTGCGTGATGCAAATCCGACATGTCGTCTTCTTCATCCAAGATTCTGTCGGTAAGACTTAGATCCGATGATGTCGAATCTCCATTGTCTATTTGTGATAGAGCAATACAAAACAAGAGACTCAAGACCAATACGGAAAGATAAACACGAGACATTGTTATTCTAGACTTTTTTATGTTATTCCGGTGATGTAAATATTGAAAACAACTGAAGCCCTTTTATAATGAGCATATGAGTTTGTATCATTTAAATTAGAGCCAATACAATTATTGTAATTTGTTCTCAATGAATTCGATAAATCCTAGAGGAATCAATATGTTAATGACCATTTAAGTAATGAATCCATCGGTAGGAACATGGAATCCATTGATATTAATTATATTATTTATTACTACTATCTATTCTTGTGAAATTAGGGAGACTTTTAATTTTCATTTTCATTTTCATTTTCATTTTCATTTTCATGTTAGAAAATCGATTTAGTTAGTTCTATACATCCAATATTTCATATTACATATTCTTACTAATATATAGTAGTATGTTCAATTTTTTTGACACAAGATTGTTCATAATTCAGTACGGTAAAAGATTACCATAATTGGCCCATTTTATTTTATATTTTATAGTGGTAAGAAATAGTAGTAAGTCATAATTACACATTCAACATTTAATTGTGCATAAGACTACTTTATAGATCAAAGCCCAAGACTATATGGATCAGATTCATCATATATAACTGCAATTGTGAATTTTATTATTTGCATTCAAATCTCAACCCATATTAAATTTGACATTTTTTAATGTCTATCATTTGTTTCGTTCATCTCTATCTTTTGGTTTATATTTTACTGTAAAAAATTTAATTACTAAGTATAGACTATTTCCATAATATCCGCATCTTGTAATGAAGGTGAAACTGCAGGAGTATATGATATGACAGAAATCATAAGTTTGACTTCACTGTTATTAATGAGTTAAATAATACTCCATTATATATTTATAAAGAAAATAATGTTATTTGCTTGAATAATGTTATTTATAAATGAGAATAAATACAAACTTGATGATTTTTCCTGCTAATTTTGAAAGTTATAGGACATATCAAAATTTGACCAAATTTCACTATTTTCCGGCAATTTGCATCTTTTTGTTTTGTTAAGGAAAATGAACAAAACCCACACATAAAACAAGCCAATGAAATATAAAAAATGTGTACAATCTAGTATTATGCAAGAGCCAATTACTGTGAGACCAGTTAAAGAAGTCACCAGAACATAAACGTATATCCCCTAATGGTAGATATAAGTGATAGGAACCCAACGGCTAAATTTTGTAATATTGTTATTTTATATCGTAATAGTTTGATAATTAGGATAAATAATTTATTGTTGAACTCTTGATGTGTCAACTTCTATTGTATGTGTACCCAGATGAATATATACAGTGTAATCACGAAAAAAACACCACATTGCAATCGATTATTTTAAAAAGAAAAAATTACGAAGTACTCCCTCCGTCTCAGATAATTTGGGACACTTTGACCCAACACGGATTTTAAGAAATCTAATGAAAAGTGAGTTGAAAAAGTTGGTGGGATATGAGTCATATTTTTAAAGTATTAGATTTATAATAAAATGTGAGTAGGAATGAGTTAGTGGAATATGAGGTCCACTACCAAAAATGGCAAAAGTGAAATGAGACAAATTATGTGGGACGGCCCGAAATGGAATACTGGGTCGAATTATCTGGGACGGAGGGAGTATATATTTTATTCGCTAATCGATATATATTTAACTTTTTCGAATTTAAAAATAGGGCAAATGGTCGATTTTGTGTCTATCATTTGGGACGTTCACCCGAAAATATGTATCCCCCTATTTAGCTAATCATTTGGGACGTCCACCAAAATTACACGTCAATTACTCAATCGACATTTAATTTTGGCTGTCACGTCCATATTTCGATCACTATAATCTTTTTTGCAGGACATTTTATTCCCAGAAATGAAACGATGGATGCTAAATGATAATGTAATTACCAACTATCATTCGATCATCACGGAAATTTAGCCAACCGCTCAAACTTTCAATCTTTTAATTGTTGGATAAATACATTACCAACTAGATAATACGATGACTTTATGCATCATATATATCATACTATATGAAATGTGTGACAAATTGATTCATTAGCCATAATAAATGGTAACACAATAATCATATAGATATATGATGGTGAGATATAATAAGGCTAATTCTCCCATTACGAACGAAATAAGTTTGGTATTCAAATACTCGTATATTTTGGGATACAATGTTAGCCATGTTGTGGTGGAGGAGCATGGTGGCGGTGGCCATGGCTTGGAGCATGAGCATGAGCATGATCATGGTGGTGGTGGTGATGTGGAGCATGTGCATGGTCATGGTCATGATGGGATGGTTCATGATCGGATGATTCAAGATTCCATGTCAATTGATCTTCCACTAATTGGGTAAGATCAGAATTTGAGAATGTTGAATCTTCTATATCCACATTTTGAGCCCCTGAGAAAGAAATGAAAAATAAGAGAGTGGCAATTGTCACAAAAGAGTAGATGCGAGGCATTTTGGAAGTTCTTGAAGGAAATATTGCAAGGAAAGAGTGCCAGTGCCTTTTATATTAGTAGAAAATATGGGTTTGTGGCGTTGTTAGAATTAAATCTTGCTCATTAAAGTTTAGGGATATCATGTATATCAAAATTAATTTTCAGTTTCAGGAATTAAATATGGTACATCAATTACGAACATTGATTGTTAAACAGATAGCATTTCTTTAGTGTTTATTTCTAACGAAAATTATTTCTTTTAAAAATTAAGGAACTTGCAAAGTGATTTCGAAGTCACATTTCAATATGCTTTTAACTTTGTTTATTAAAATAAAAATACAAAATTGTATTCAGAAAATATATATGGTCTATTCAAATCAATTAAGAAAATTGGAGCTATAGACCAAAACTTTATTTAGTGAAAATCAATCTTACATTATAAGTTAATTGGAAAAAAAAGAAGATAATGTGACTATAACCAAGTGTGGTCATAGACATTAAAAAGGTTATGCTATTCTAACATTCATAAATTTTCTAGTACAAACTTAAACAAATAAGCACGAGCTTGGTGGCAGCGGTGGCCGCGTGGAGCTTGTGCGCGGTGGCTATGAGGCGATGGAGCACGACAATGCCCGTGTTTAGTTGAAGCAAGAGTCCACATTTTCCTACCATGAGAGAAGCAAACTATTTCTTAGGATAGATTTCAGAATCGGGTCCAATATCGCGTGAGCCAGTATTGATGTAAGGTCCGCGGAAAGTTGCTTGAGGGGGCAGCGGCTTTGATGAGTCTATCACAGGACCCTTGGATGACTTCGACCTATATACAACAGGGCAGTGCGAGAATTGGAATCAGACTAACCAAATTAGGTGAGGTGAGAAATCTCAACAATATTACTCATTTGACAAGTTCACCTACGCCATGTAGAAGGGAAATGCCAATCCGGCCGATGCAAAAACCACTAAGCCTGTGGCCACAATGACGTTGCGCTTGCGTGACATCAAGATTGGTTAAAGAATCAACTGATACTCTGAGAACTGAGAGTTTATGAGAACTGAAATCAAAGAAACAAGTCACATCATATGACTTTCCTATAATAACAGAGGAAACAAGAAACTTGCAAATCAAACTCTCAAACAGACTTAATTGCATTAGCACATAATTGTATGCATATCATGTTAATGTGTGGCCCTTAACCCTTTTGAGTTTTGATCAACAAAAAAGTGGACATTTTAGAGTTTAGAAAATAAACTACCATACACATTTACGTCCAACTAAAATAATCAACGTAAAGAAAACACCATGGATACGTCAATAGAGTTCACTTGCCAAATTCCAGGCTATCAACAGTTAATTGAATAAATAAAAATGTTTCTTCAAGTGTAGCAAATGATTAAATTTCCATGAAGCAACAATCTTCAATCCTTGCACGAACACCCATAAAATTGTAGAGCATTCAATACACGAATGAGTGCAGTCATGGAAGAGTCATACAGTGAATATGCAGATGATCAAATAGCAGTTTAGAAAAAAATAATTACGTATATGATGTTAAGAGGATGATGAAAAAATAGGCACAAAGTGTAACACTGGGGAGGGCAAACATGGCGGCGAAAGCAATCGTGATAAGAAGGCTGCTTAGGCATTCAACGAGGCGCATACATTCTTCTTCTAAAAAGTGAGCACCAAGATCTTTTGCACACTCTGTATCAAGACCAAAGCAGAGAAAGCCAAAAGCATTGCTTAGTGCCATTTGTGGGACTTGACCATAGAATGACTGGATCTTTCGAATTCTTTTATCCAAACATCTTTAACTTTTTGTTCATTATCAAAGTATTTACACATTTTTCAACCAAAGTCCCCTGAAAATTCACAATTTGATCAGTAATCCTCTTCTTTCATTTCTACAGAAGATATATTCCCAATTTGATAAGCAGGCCTAAATTACCTATATACGAATTATTTTTCAAACGATGAAGCAACCCTAATTGTAACAGCAGTCATAATAAGCAGAGGATATTTTCCAGCTAGTAAAACTATAACCAGGAAATACGATAAAACACCAAAACGCAACAATTCAAGCAATTACGCGAGCTGCATAGCACAAAGAAGACCGGCGACATCGAAATTTCAGAAGGAAACACAAAAACCTAAAAATCTGAGAAGCTCCGATTGAAATTTTGAATCGCAAAAAACGAATACATTGTTATGACAAACCATTTTTAGTGATTAATAACGTCAATCGACGTAAAATCCGACTAATTCCATGTGATAGGCATAAAAAATAATTTAAAAAAAAATATTAACCGGAAATGGCAGCTCACAGGCTGAATCTAGCCGCCGCTGCCGCCGTCGTGATGGAGCTGAGAACTGAAGCTTCTAGAAGTGGTGACGAGCAAAAGATTAAAATTACGAATTTGGGCCCGAATCAGTAATACTAAGCCCATTGGTTTTCACTTAGCCCACGTATAATATTATGTAAAAGCCCACTAAAATATGAACCACAATTGAATCAAAAAAAAGATTTCAATATATATATCTAAACTTTAACCCATGGTTTCAATGTATAGTAACAAAAACTCATGGTTTACAAACATCTACTAAGTTAACCATTGCATAAAAACCATAGAATTGACTTGATTATATAGAATTTCATAAAAAACCATTAACAAAGAAATCATCTCATAAATCTCTCTATGATTTTATTCAAATTAGAAACTTATAAATCTTGTGGTAGAAGATTAACCATTGCATAAAAACAATCATAAAGAGCTAAATCTCTCTTTTATTCTTGCTAATTAAGAAACTCCCCAAAATCTTACAACTTAACCATTCAATTATGCATGGCCATGGTGATGGCCTTTTGGAGCAGGAGCATGGGCATGATGGTGGCTTGGACTTGGAGCATGAGCATGGTGGTGGCTAGGACTAGGAGCATGAGCATGGTGATGGTGGTTAGGAGCATGGGCATGGTGGTGGTGGCCGCGACGATGGTGGTGATGGTGTGGAGCTTGTGCATGGTGGCCATGAGGCGATGGAGCATGACGATGTAGTGTATCATTTTCTTCCTCTAACATTCTGTCAGTAACCCTTAACTTCGATGATGTTGAGTCTTCTTCATTGCTTATTTGTGACAGAGCAATACAAAACAAGAGATCAAAACTAGTGTAAAAAGATAAGCACGAGACATTATTATTATTATTAAACTTTTTTTTGATACTCCGATAATGTAAAAGATTAAAAGCAAGTTAAGCCATTTTATAGTGAGCGTCTGAGTTCGTAGCATTTAAATTAAGGCCAATGCATTTATTTAATTTCTTCTTGATGAATTCGATAAATCCTAGAGAAATCAATATATTAAAACATGGTAATGAAGATTTAAGCAATGAGCCCATCAGTTAAGAACATGAAATCCATTGATATTAATTAATTATTACTCCGTATCTCTTAAGGGCGACTTTTAATTTTAATTTTCCTGTAATATAAATAATCGATTTACTGGTCCAAAAATAGGGATTAGTCCATCTTTGTTAGCTAGTCCTATACGTTCAAAAATAAATAAATAGTATACACTAATATGGGATACCCATATATGATTATATTTTGTAATATTAGCATGTTATTATATGATAACATAGACGTTTCTTCTCTCACTAAGCTACGACCTCTTTTAGTCTTTTGTGTATTCATTTAATATGCTAATTTATATAATTCAATTAATATATATCAAGCATGAGCCAGAATCGTGAGGATTTTCGACAGTTCATCGCTCTCAATAAAGGGGAAAATATCCATTGTTGCGGATGCTCTAACAATCCTCTAAAAGTTCATATAATCAGTAGCCCTTACTGGATAGTGGATTAAAATGGATTTTTGAAGTGAAGAAAATAAGAAGCTAAGTTTATATTTTTGCATGTTCAATATAATCTTTTTCTTTGACGCACAATTTTATAAAACACAGTATACATGACGAATTGTATTATCATTTGAAATTCAATAATTACATCATAATAAGGTACTACTATGAATTAGTAACCAATTTTATCAATAAACAAATTACTGCTGCACATAATATATTGTAGGTGCAAAAGCACAGTTGAAAAGAAAAAGTAGGTAGTACTCCATTCGTTACAAACTCCAAAATCAAGAATTTGTGAATAAAAAAGGATCATAAGTAATGCTGAGAGCTCACTATGCCAATAATTGCCGCATCTTTTCGAGGCCAATATTCTAAGAAATCTCAACATAAGAAAATACAAACTGGTATGGAAAGCAGTTCTCAGCATTATAAAGAATGAATAGAAATGCAGAAATCACAATATTTTGCCTCAATAACGTGTCAAGAAAATGAGCAACTTTGCATATTTATACGCAGAAGAATAATATAACAAGTAGCATCAACAAACGGTTCAATTGGATTGCTGCCTATATAAAGCTTAAAATTTTATCATATATTTTTGTAATATTTCCCAACTAACTATACTTCAAAGCAAATAAGTTGCATGACAGGTCACAGAACTTGCTATGGAGATGTCAATATCTTGGATAATCGACAGTTTAAGGCAAGCTATACGAAGTATATCAACATGACCAAAAGATGCGCAAATCACAAGATGATAAAGTGACAAAAATCTACTATAAAGGAAAGCCCTGCAAGCTAAGATAATCCAAGATGTCGAACAATGATGAAGCAAGAGAGTGTCTATATAGCAGCAAGCAGCATATTACTTCACGAGCAAACATTTAATCAACAGGTTATACATTTCTCAAGCTAACAACATTCAATCTGTTGAAAAAGTAATTTCAACTTTGAAGTTCTACGCAGTTTCATCAGCAGAATTTCATCTCACTCTGATTAGTTCAAACATCTTAATACAGCATATTGTGTGTTTATATATAGTAAGCTCATTCCCAGAGGAAACAAGAATACCCCTTTTCGTGCTAAAGCACAGTAGCTGTTCTTCACTTGGCAAGCAAGGTTTGTTGAGCTTGGCTATCCTGCTGCTGCTGCTGAAAGTTCAGTGCCCTCCTGAAAAGCATGATATGTGGCTCTGGGCGGTGGATTGCATAGTGGACCCACCCTCGGCTCTGCTGAACCCCGATAGCACGCCATTCATTCTGTACGCAGAATCGAACACCATCAGTCACAGCATTTGTATTCTACGATAAACACACATACATACAATAGCTAGTTCTGGAAGCTCCACAAAAGACACACCCCCACACCCCCGTCTCCAAAAAATAGGCCTAATCGACAATTATTTGGAACTGAGGGAATATAATAGTGAATTATAGTAGTAGATTTTTTTATTGTTTTCAGGGTAAAGTTCGTATTTCATGTAGAGATTCTACGAAATCCCTAATTAACAAAACCAAGTAGAAAACGCCTAAACAAATTAAGCATTCTAACTTAAACTCAATCACATAGGTTCTTCAGATATCCCACAAATGATTCCACCACGCATAAAATCGATCAAAAAGAGCTCATAATTTCGACTCAGTTCAACAAATTCACCAGCGGCGATTAAAACCGGCAGAAAACCTAATCGATCAACAATACAACAATAATAGGAAAAAAAAAACATAAATGAGCTGATAGAAAACCCTAAGCCCCAATTTCTGACTTACTTCAGTGAGAAGGCGATTTTTCGGAAGCAGTCTGGCAACCTCCGGCGGAAGAACAACATGTCTGGAGAAAAAAATTCCATGAATTCCACATGATAGACAATTGAAAATCCTCATCAATAAATTGCACATCCTGAATTCAATTCAACAAATTGGGGGAAGAGACGAATCACCTGTACTCATACGTATCATCATTATACTTCTCCGAATACTGGATCTGGCCCATTTCTGGTTCACGGTAAGATCGCTGAATCGAAACAAAACACAAATTTGAGATTTAACCGTTAAAAAGAGAAAATACAGATACGGAGATACCTTCGCAGGGGGAGAGAGTGTGAGAGTGGTGGAAAAACAAAGCTACAAATAATTTACATCTTGAATTTTAAAGGTTGTTATATGAATTTATTAAATGAAACATGTGGCCCTCGTTTGATTTTCAAATTTCCAAAATTCCCGCTTATATATTTTTAGTACTCCTATAAAATTTTAGAAAAAAGTACAATAACGTGTTTTTGATAAAAATTCAAGATAAATAAAATAGGTCAACATCCTTCTCTCGTTGGGCCACCTCATGACATCGGCTAATGACAAACAACCTTCTTTATTCTAGGGTCACCATATCTTCCTTTTTTGACATTTATTCATCCGATAAAAGAGCTTCAGTCTCTTCTTCCTCGCCACTTGCTTTCGTGAAATATGGCGATGCCTTGTTCTTGAAAGACAAAATTCTAGAACAATTGTTGTTCAAGATTTAAGATGTAGAGTGATTTGGGAGGAGAATAGGGCTTGGACACTTTTGCTATGGCAATGCTTGTGAGCATATAGCGATCGTAATCAAAATCCATGGTTGATCAGTTTGAATGAATTTGTCCAATTGAAATTGAATAAAGAAAACGAAACACAGATTAGGTTGCTCGAGGTTGTGTTCCTCGAGTTCAAAAGAGAATCCAATGAACACAACGAAAGAGAGAGAGGAGATGGATGATGGTGAGGACGAGGAAGGGTAAAAAGAGAGACATGTTATAAATCAATCACGAAATGGGGCATGATAATAACACCCCAATCTGCATTGCACATCTTTTTCGAGCCTAGCAAATACACTATCATGACTATCGATGATAGACGACACAATTTTAATTTAAAATTAATAAAGTATTAGATATCATGAATAAAAAAAATTATTAAAAATCATAAATCAAGTTACATATACTTACTTGCTATCTCGATATAAAGAAAAACCTAAGTCAAACTTGATTCTATCCAAAAGCAAAAACATCATTAGAGATCCTATCCAATCGAATACCTTGAAAACTAAGCAATCATTACCACTAAAAATATTCTTCAAATCACACCACCACGATACATCTTCAATCTTCATCACAAAATAATCCAAGAACCCTACATTCTTGCACATACATCCACACACAAACACAACCTCCTTTTTAGTCACTCTCACTCCTAGAATATTTCTTGAGTTCCCCCCAAGAAATCAAAAAGCACTTAAGTACCCCTCCATATGACTATATCTACTCACCTTCACCACATAAAATTACACAAAATCCCACCACCATGCCAAAATCCAAGGACACGCCGCCGCCGACGGTGCAGGCGCGGCAGCCCAACGCCACGCGCTGCATCCTCATCGTCGTCCTCGTCCTCATCCTCCTCACCCTCTTCGTGGTCGCCGTCATCTGGCTCGCCGTCCAGCCCAAGAAGCTCATCCTCTCCATCGAGCACAGCTCCATCACCGGCTACACCGGCAACAACGCCACCGCCGGCAACTCCACCTTCCACTGCCTGCTCCGGTCCAGGAACCCCAACAAGCGCGTCTCCTTCCAATTCAAGAGGATCGAGGTGGAGGCCACCTACCACGGCACCAAGCTCTTCAACGGGAGCGTGGCGCCGTTCCGCCAGCCGGTGAGGAACGTGACGGAGGTGGAGGTGGAATTGCCCGGGGTGAGGGCGGCGCTGCAGGGGAAGGAGGCCGACCAATTTAGGGCGGAGAGGGCGACGGGGAGCGCCACGATGGAGGTCAAGGTCACGGGGAAGACGCACATGAAGATCGGGGTGTTCAAGGTGCATCGGACCGTCACCGCCGCCTGTGGGCCCTACGAAGTCCCGTTTAAGGAGTCGGAGGGGTTTCGGAGGGTCGACTGCGACACCGATGTATCTTATTGATTGATTTTATTTCGTGTTTTGTTTTGTTTTGTTTCATCAGTGCATGTCACGTGTATTGTTGTTTCTTGGAATGGGTAATGAGATTTATATATATTGTGGGATTTTTTATTTTTTATTTGAAAGAAATGTAGATGATGATTTCGGTTGATCATGTTTTGTGTTTTGAGATTGTTCATTTTATGTGTTTTGTAATTTATTTGAGGCTTGGTTTGATTCTTTATAAGAGGACTTATAATTGTGTATTTTTTGAATGAATATATTTAGTCATTTATGTCTTCTATTTGAGTTGGACGATTGCAAACTAATGTGTAGTCAAAATCAAATAGTATTAACAAATTATAGGTATAATTAAAGCACTTGCAATCACCCACAACATTTAATCGAATAACGAACTAGCATGGATCGTGCAGGGGAGGGAGTCGCCAGTCGGGCTGCTTGTCTAGACTGCAGAGCAGTTCGCCAATCGAGGACCATCATGTGGCACGACCATTTAAAATTTTTGAATTTTGATTTTCCTCTTTTTCTTTTGTTTTTTAGTTGTTTTCGTGATTTAGAATTTTGCAGCGTGACCTGATTTGAGGTCATTGTTGTGAGTGGCTGAGTGCAACGAGCTGAAGCTAATATAGCACGTAATAGTATAGGCATGAGCCGAATTTAAAATTATGAAACACATATAGCATGAAAATTTAAAATTTAAAATACTACTACTAAGATAGTCGCTCTCAAATAGGGTAGTGCTCTACATATCTCTTGCTGAATATAGGATTAAATTTCGCAGTATATGTGATTTTAGATTATAGTTTGAATTGGAGTATTAAAATAACCATATTTGGGCCAACACTTTATAAGGCCCAATCAGAAAATATGTAAATAAAGACAATAATGGGCTCAATTTCGTTTAGCATAATCATGAGCTTCGAAATACTAGTACTCCCTCCGTCCCAGAAAGATTGTCTCATTTCCTTTTTCATATTCGTTTCGTAAAAATAATAATAAATCGTTAAAGTAGAAAAAAAGTAAAGTAAAAGAGAGAATAATGTAGAGAATAGTCTTACCTACATTATTCTTTCTTTTATTTTACTCTCTTTCAACTTTACCTATTCTTAATTATTTTTGCAAAACGAGTGCAAAAAATGAACTGGGACAATCTTTCTGGGACGGAGGGAGTACATTTTTAGTTGGTTCGAAATAAATTATTCTCCCTATAATCGGTGTTCGCTGAAATAAAAATAATTTAATTATTAAATTACTCTGTATTTAAGTGAGTACTTTTATTAGTGGAGTATTATAGCAATACTAATCTCCACATGTATAAAGTGAATTTCATTGGATGGGATAATTTCAATAGCTTGGTCCATACACGTTTTTTTTATTTATCATAACATATGTACACAAGTGGGCCCATTAACACTCAAGTTAATGAAATTTAAAGATTGCAAAATTAAGGATAAATTAAATGTGAGTATAGATAGTAGATCCATGATAAATAAATAGATCTTGGAAGCATTCATATAATTAAATATTGCAATAAGTAAATAAATAAAATAGATTATTGAAACTTGTCATAAAAGAATTTGAGAGTTTCTGGACTTCGTCGTCTAAATTGAATTATTATTTTTTATATCACGTTAATTAATGGATTACATAAGTTGACAAGCAACTAGTGGATTATTTGTGCATCACACACATGCCACACGTTTCAACACATTATAAAATATATAAACATGAACTATGGAAGTTTCTGGTTAAACATTCCATTTGAAGCTCATATTAAAAGGAGCCAAATTTAAGATTCTCAAATAATATAGTTTCAAAATATAAAATTCTTAATTACATACAATATATATTAATTGAGCATATCTAGAAATTTTATTCTCTTATAAACTTTATTTGTTATAAACGAATTATGTTTTTCTACAAAATTTACTCAAACAGAACATGAACTTTAATTGCTATGTTATCTTTAAGTCAAAATTCCAAATTGACATATACTTACTACTACTAGATTCTAATGAGGCCATGATTTAGTTCAATTTTTAAAGGTGATAATGCCTATAAAATATCAAAGACAGACAAGCAACTTGCAATTTCAATTTAAATATCCCCACAAAATTTGGTCCACTTTTCTTAAAGGAAAAGACAATCTAACTTCTTTTGGTTTTGCAAAGTCTCAATTTCAATGAGTCTAAACTGGAAAAGGCAGACACCATAGAAGGTGGAAGTGAAAACTTTTTCAAACTCTATACCCAAAAGCAAACATTTTTTTCTTTTTTCTTTTCTTTTTTGTGTGTGCATGTTTTTGGCCTAGGATGCCACTCCATCACATGGCTGAATAAATATCAGCAAAATAACAAACAAAAGGGCCAAGGTACACAAGGACATACATATCCAATGGGATAAGAGATATAACTGATATTTTGTGTGCATGCCACATGAACATGGGTTAGTAGGGCCCACCGACACGACGTCGTGCCATTGGTACGATGTATGTAATAATTCAATCGGTTGTTTATGAAACCCAATCAAGATTTGTTACGGGGCACATAAATCATTTTTGATCTTGGAGCTGTTATCTTTTACCAAATCAATTATAATATTCAGGAGACACTGTGAAAGGGTCAACACGTGTATGCAGAAAAATGAAGAAAATTTCACTACGTAAAGCATTAGTGGTGATGTATTGTCTTCTCATAAGATGCCGACAAAAGGATGATTGAAATTTTGAGCTAAGAAAATCGAAATAATAGAGACTAATCAAAGCATGGGTTGGGAAAAACCTAGAAAAAATAGACAAAGATTGGGGGGTTGATAGAAATGTGACCTATTTGTATAACTTTTGGTGATTCACCAACTTATTTATGCTATCATCAATGTAACTTCCTTTTCCATGCAATGTAACAATTATATGGAATTAATAATTATGGGTCCTCAATTTTTACCATTATATAGCCTCATGAATTGCAACCACTTGTCACTTTACTTGTACTTTGCTCATGCATCATGTTTCCACATTGCATCAATAGATTTTGAATTAAATAATTGCACAATCAAATGTAGATATAGTGTTTCCCTATATCATGTAGACATGTTTGGAGTAAGATATTTATATTTATTGGACTGATATATTATGTAAAAATTCCAACATCCAAAATATTAGCAAACCTGAAAATTCAAGAATACAATAAATCCACAAGAAAACAAGCAATTCCTACAAAATATAAAAAAAAGCAAAAACAACAACGCAACCACCAACACAGTTTCTAAAACAGTCGGTAGCATAATTATCCAACTAAACATCTCAAACATAAGGGAAGAAAACAAATGGTAATAGCGAGAAAGTACCAAATAAAAGAGGGATCATACCTTCCATCAAACCAATCAACACAACACAACCAAGGAACTAACAACGGGTGAGTGGGAAACATATCCGATTGTAAATACTCAAATCCTCGATCGCCAACAAAATCACCACTTGGTCTTGATCTGTTTCTAGCAATGTGAATTCTAAAACATGTTAAATATTCATATGTAACAATATAATTAGATTCCACCGTAAACTAGGAATAAATTGATACGCTTCATCTGAATATTTATTTGAAAATTATAATTAACACATGCATAAAAAACACACAACACACACTCACTCACACACAAACAAGACGACAAATGGTGTGTAATTGTCCCAAACAAGATTAAAGTGGCTTACTAAAACTATTTTGGGGTCTCTTTACTTTACATTATAAATACAATTAAGCACTATCGATGTTGTGTTATGAAGGGACATTGTCCCATGAAACTTTTTGAATAATTACAATGATTAGATTAATTAGTATCAAGGTTGTGCTGGAGCCAATGGCATCATGATCTCGACTTCTTGCTAATCATAATTTATTGATAAGCAATTATAGTAACATGTTTATGGATCTAGTCGAGTTTCGTGATTTCTAAGGTTTCTCTAAAAGTAGATTGGCCAATTCAAATAAGATAATTTTGCTCACAGGGCCATAGAGACATAGAAAAATATGATTGTAGATTTATAATTATTTCATTATTAATTGGGTATTAAAAAATGTTTAATTGTTTGTTATCCTTCATAAAAGAGGCCTCCTTTTAGTTATCATATTGCCTCATCGAATAGATTCTCGCTCCTTTTCTCTTGCAACAACTTTAGCCATTGAGTATATAATTAATTAACATGTAAAGAGGTTATGGTGTGTATATTTAGTGATTGTTGTCATTGTGGAAACCGGGTTTGCTGATTAAGGCTGAAAGTTTCCGGGTGGTGGGTTTGAAACCGTGATCTTAAGGTTACCACAGCTCCGCGCTGCCAACTGCGCTACGACCCGTTGGTGCCTTTAGCATTCTTTAATACCTTATTAATATAATTTGCTCATGGTGTTCTATTAAATGAACTATAGTCAGTCAGTCATGCTCGTAAATAGTTTGTGACATCTCAATCTTTTTTGAATAATCAGCAATGCTAAAGTTTTATCAAAGAATTCTCCAATACTTTGGAAACCGATGATCGGAAATTGAAGTATTATGTGGGTAATAACTTGGCAATTAGAAAATGTGTAGGTGTTTTATCCCAAAAAAAAAGAAGGAAAAAGTATACTCATAAAATTAATTATTTTTATTACAAAAAGTTCAATAGGAAACTCTAAAGACCACGTGGCTTCTACTGGAATTACAGGTATAATATCGGTCAATTAATATATGAGATCCACTTTTTATTTTGATTCTTCATTATGACTTTATGAGTCATTCAATAAATAACTTCACATAAAATAGAAATAAAGAAAATAAATGAAAATAGAGACGATGATAAGTTACTTGTAACACACATCTATCTTAACCCGGAAAATTTGGGCATAAATTTTACTGACTTTGATGAAACTGTTAAGCACGATGCAATTACTAACAAAATGTCACTAATTATAAGGTATCTATTAGTATATTTTATTATGTTGAAGGAGTTCCAAAATCAACAAATCTATGTGACCAAATTTTGTACAACCAAAAACTAATTTATTTGAAAAGAAATAGGTTTATTTAAGCTTTTAATTAAAATATATGAATGTATATATAATACATGGAAAGTGTATAATATTTTGGTCATATATTTATGATTTATGCATAATTTTTTTTATTTTTTGGAACAATAAATTTAATTAATGCATATTTTAATTCAAATTTTAAAAGTAATAGAAAGAAAATTCAAATATAAACATAAAAAAATGAGATTAAAGGCTAATAAGTCTTTTTAACTTATCCACTTACTATATTTATGATTTTAATATATAATTAATACTTCAAATTATTAATATTACCTTATTTTGGTTGCACAAAAATTTAGTTGTTTATCCTCACTTCAAAAATAGCTAAACAATGTTTGATGGAGTACTAATTAACTAATCAATGTCAAATCAACTGTCACATTTCTTCCAAAAGAATATAGGAGTACTAAAAATAAAAAACCAATTTAAAAACTCACAAAAGTTTGATTACTTGGTTAATCATTCTTTATTTTCATTTGAATGGCATAGTGGATACCATTCGTTAGTTAATTGCTATCAGCCATTTATATTTTTTAGCTAGTTTTAACTCCTTCAACATATAAAATAAATAAATTACAAATAGTACATTTGTGATTAAGCACCATAAAAATAGTTGAATATATGGCCAAAATTTTACGATTTTACCCATTTGAAATGTTACATGTGTTATAATTCATACATTCATTCACCAACTCCACTTTCCAAAAGTATATAATTCGATTAATTGTTTTATTTATTGAATTTCTGTTCATGTAATTCAGAGTAAAACACACACCTACTGTTAGGTGAAATTGCATTAAATACTCATGTCGCTTATAAATTACCAAACAACCCATGTGAAGCAAAAACATTAGAAAGCAAAAAAAACTTTTGGTTTCACTACTATTACAATTTCCATTTGATATAAGGTTTATTTATTATATATAGAATCTTCTCATAATACAGAAATTACAGATTCCAACTAAAGCATGTGGAACGATGTGAAATTGGAAAAGAAAGTTGAAAATAAAATGGGTTCAAAATTATTTATAATAATTATATAAAATCATACGGCAACTAAGTATGATTTTATAATTTTTTCATAAGTTAAAACAAAAATCCACTAATAAGAAAAACTCCGTAATATAATTTTTTCTTTCAACGTGACAGTGAACGTGACAACTAAGTATGCTAAATTCCATATTTGTCTTCAATCTAACAATCAAATTAGTGCCACAAAATACTACAAAAGGGCCCACACATTGAAAACGCGCAAAATAGATGGAATCGCCACCAACTATTTCTCTAATTTAATTAGATGGAATCATAACAATAATAATATTATTATTTAAATTAAATTTTTTTTATTAATTTTTCATTACACAATTTTTAAAATTAAAATATTAAATTATGCGATTTAAAATTTTCTCCATTATGTCATTCGTATACGAATTAATATCGTTTGATAATTTTAAAAAATAAATAAGAAAATAAAAGAATAAATACTACTCCCTCCATCGCCGATTAATTGTCACTCTTTTTCATTTCGGTCCGTCCCTCAATAATTGTCACACTTCATTTTTACCATAAAGGGTAAGTAGGTCTCAATTCCACTAACTCACTTCACTCACATTTAAAATCAATATAAATAAGTGGATCTCACTTCCACTAACTTTTTCAACCAACTTTTCTTTATATTTCTTAAAACTCGTGCTCGGTCAAAAAGTGACAATTAATCGGGGACGAAGGGAGTATTATAACGAAAAATGTCGTTTAAATATCTTCAAAAGACACGACATTTTGTGCATGAGATAATTGAAAAAAATAAAATAAGATTAACCCAAATTTGACTAAATTTATAATTTGAATAATTATTGCTCTAATAATAATTAGATGGAATTGCATTAAGTCATTAACCACAGTCCAATTCCAATTTCTCTAGGGAGGAAATGGAAAAAGGAAGTAAAATTAAGTACTCCACTTATTTGGTGTGGAAAACATAATAAAGTAAAAGATTAGGGGTGCATTTTGCAAAACATTTATTACTTTGCGTAAGTAAAATAGTAAGGTGAGAAAACGCAACACGTGGCAATCATCCGCGAGCTCAGCTGTAAAAATAGACGGTTGAGTTACGTTGCCGCTGACTCTCTTCTCTCCTTACATTCCGTTTTAGCTGCTGTTACTTTTCATAGCTCAAGAACAAATCCAATCTCTTCTCTCTCTCTCTCTCTCTCTCTCTCTCTCTCTCTAGTTTGTCTCCTCTTCAACCGTTTCTTCCTCTTTCTACCTTCTTCTCTTCTTCTTCTAATCACCCTTTTAAATCTCTCTCCATCGATTTCTCGTATTGGGATTGAAGAATTTTTGCATAGAGGTACATACAAACCTTCTCATTTCCTCTTATTATGTCGTATTTATTCAAATCAATGGTCAATATGTAAAACGGGGCGATGTTTGTTTCGATTGATTCGAGTGAAATATTGCTAGTGCGACTAATTCGTTGAATTTGGAATCGCGTGAGAAAAAAAGATCCAATTTTGATGGGGTGATTAATTATGCCTTTAATTTTCATTAATCCCAAAAATTGGATTCGTTTCTTGATTTCAATTTTGAATTTGTCAGAAGAATTTGAATGTTGGCAGTTGCTTTTGCTTCGCTTTTCCTTTTGGGTGAGCTGTCATTGGTCAGGGACAAGATGGATCTACAAGACACTACCTTTTCCCCTTTTCCTTTACCAAATCCCTAATTTTGTTAGCATCTTTAGATTTTTATTTTTCCCCCTTTGATGGGCTGGATAAGTATTACAAGAATCTAGCATAAATTTGATCACTTTTGTGCTTGATTGCAACAAACAAAGTAAAAATTTCAAGATCTTTTTGCAGGCATTGTTTGATGTTTGTGTTGACTTCGAATCTGATTAGAAGGGGTGATGACGAATCGTGTTTACGATGGATTGATAGGGTTGACTCGAATGTGCGGTTAAGCACTGTTGTGTTGTTTGTTGTGTGATTGAGTTTTAGCAATGGCTATTGCTGGTTTGCATAATGTATCGGCTTTTGGGACCTTCTTTCGGGACTCCCAATCTAATGCTTCGAGGCAGTGGAGCGATGAGCCTGGCACGCCTCGCACCAGGGCATCCTCTCTCTTGCAGATGTGGCGGGAGCTCGAGGGTGACCATGTGGTGAGCCCTTCTTATAGGTCAAGGGGGCGGAGAGTTTCCCGTAGGAGTGATACTGGGCACGAGCTTGATATCTCTGAGGATGCTGATGAAACTAACGCTCGAGCTGTTATAGGTTCAGAGGTGGATCACGACGATAACAATAGTGTCATATCCGAACAATCTAGTGACTTGGGAGAAACAGAGCGGGAACGAGTGAGACAGATATTTCAAGAGTGGATGAACAGTGGTGCGATGAGCCCTTCACCTAACCGTTCGGGACCACAGGGGCTTGGTGAGAATGAGTGTGAAAGGGTGAGAATTATAAGAGAATGGGTGCAGACGAATTCCCGGGAGAGAAACAATCAGGCATCAGTTGGAGACGGAGGTACTGAGGCCGGTTCTCATATTGAGCAGGTGCGTGAGGGATTGGCTGTCGCGCATCGTGAGACCACTGCACGTCGGCCCATTCGCAGATTATGTGGCAGACAAACTCTGCTTGATCTTCTCCAAAGGGCTCAGTTTGAGAGGAAGGAAGAACTCCAGGGTCTGTTGGAGCACAGGCCCGTGTCCGATTTCACCCACCGCAATCGCATACAGGTGATTGTATATTTTATTTCCTCTAATTTTCCTATGCATCATATTATGTTATGTCTATGTTGAATTGCTATATTCTTTACCTTGCACTGCTGATTTTGTGTAAACCATCTGTTAACGACGGATACAAGGTCAATAAAGAGTACTTTAATTGATCACCCTCACGATCTCACCTAATTTATGCCTATTTCAGGCTTTGCTTAGGGGTAGATTCTTAAGAAACGAGACAATGGCACCGGACATCAGACCATCGTCTGTTGCTGTAACAGAACTGGGTATGCTAAGACAACGGCATACTGTCTCTGGCCTAAGGTATATTGAAGATATATTTATCGACTGTTTTACCATTTCGACATTGCAGTTCTAAAAAACTTTACTTGGTACTGATAAATTATGTTTATCTTGATGATTAATGAGGATTAGTTATCAATCAAAATATTCCTGTTAAACTAATGGTATTATAATATGGCAAAACAGGGAAGGCTTCCTTTCCAAATTAGAAAAATCTGCTTCTACTTCAACAAACAGTTCTGATTCTTGGTTGAGTGATCAAATCCATTCTGAATTAGAGTCTACGTTGCAAGAAAGAGATACAGCCGTAAGTTCGCCAACACCCGACTTGGAAAGTGTTGCGGACAGAAATGGGGGTCCCCAGGAATTTGGAAGAGAAGTCGCTGAAGCTGAGAACCAAGTTGTGCGTGACTTGGGTAATGCGGAAGATGTTTCTTCTGGGAATGAGGGACGTGGGCAAGAAATGTCTCCGTACATTGATGTCGGTCAACAAGATGTTCCATTTGATATCGCAAGTGTTGGTACTGTAGAGGGCCAAGTTTTGGACAGCGAGGTGACTGAGGAAGTGTCCACCACTGAGGGAGCTGGTGTTAATAGACATGAAGAAGAGATAAATGTAACAATAACCAATGAGTTTACATTAGAAACTGACATACCACACGATCATTTCGAATCGAGAAGTGGTGTGAGTTATGATGAGGAATTTGCATCCCGTACTGTTGACTTGGAAGGAAATGCGGACGAACAATTTGACGGGCCAGTGGATTCTGTAGCTGACATTGAAGAATGGGTGGATACCAGTGGAGAATCAATGGCTAGAAGTTGGCAGGAAGCCTCTCATACTGAGTTGTTACGAGAAACATCTGATAACAATGCTGCAGTGCAAGATCGGATGCAAGAATCACACGACGACTGGCCAAGCCACGACTTACAGGAGGCTATTGATAGTTGGCTGGGTATGCCTTCTGCAGAGGTCGGTGAGTCCGTTGGAAGACTAGATTCATTCTATTACTCTGATGACGACAATGCTCACAGTATCGAACTCCGGGAACTTTTCAGCCGGTATGCAAAGATTTAATATAAGTTTGTGTAATCTCATTCATCAGAATATGACTCTCTCAAGTTTTTGATATAAATATCCTTTTGTGATGCAGGAGACGCGTCTCTGGTCTTCTTCGAAGTGGTTTCCGTGAGAGCCTCAACCAGATGCTACAATCTCACGTGGAAAGGCAAGGTCATGCCTCTGGCGATTGGGAAATGGAGAACGAATCTTCTTCTCCTAGTCTAGTTGATCAAGACCAAGGAGAGCAACCAAATGGTGACCGAGCCTTGGATGTTGCAGAGAGAAATTCATTCGCTCCGGAATCTTCCTTCGTCTCTGCTCCCCGGCCACTCTGGGACGAGGAAATGCAGGGGGCGAGCTTGCCTCACTTCAACTTGAGCCAGCATTTCGGAACGGTAATATCACATTTCCTAATCCTTTCGTCTGTTTGTCCAAAATATCGTGTTAGAGCATCTTTTCGTGTGCTCATCGATCAAGTTAACGTGTATTAGGACTGGGAGGTGGTTAACGAGCTGAGAGCCGACATGGCCAAGCTTCAGCAGAGGTTAAACAACATGCAAGGCATGCTGGAACAATGCATGGACATGCAAATCGAGCTGCAGCGTTCAGTGCGCCAAGAGGTTTCCGCTGCTCTAAACCGGTCCTTCACAACAAAAGGCAAGTGTGACTATGAGGCAAAACTAATAACGTCATCTAGCTTCGTCCCTTGACCATTTTCACGATATCAAATGCAGGGACATCGAAAAGGACCCCTCCCCACGACGAGTCTCAATTGGACTGTGTGAGGAAAGGGATCTGCTGCTTGTGTCACGACACCAACATCGATACGTTATTGTACAGGTAACGATATTTTCGTTTGATGCTCGGTTCTATCTTGGATTCTTGTGAAATGATCTTTCCTTTAACATTATGCAAAATGGTGATGAAAATGAACATACAGATGTGGGCACATGTGCACCTGTTCCAAGTGTGCTGATAAACTGATCCAGGACACGAGGAAGTGTCCGATGTGCCGGGCCCCGGTAGTCGAGGCGGTCCGAGCTTACTTTATCCAGTGAATAAAAATCAAAGATGAAATTAGAGTTTAGTAGATTTATCTGATTCAGGATGAGGAAGTTGCTTGATGATTGAGCTCTTTTTTCTTACAGCAACTAAAGTTGTTTAACAAAAGTAGGTGATATATTTGACCAGATAGTCATTGGTATTTTTGGATGGCTTCTGTTGTGAATAAAGAGTAGCACGGCCTGAGGGGTGTGGTTGAGTGGACGAGACTCGTCATTCGTAACCGAACGTCAGGGGATTGTCGATCTTTGGCTTTGGGGAAGGAATAGCCTTAAATTTTCGGGTCTTCAAGGTGCCTACACATACACGAGTGGATTAGTCACTGGGTCTGCCGGTTGAAATCTTGACAGAGCCAAGAAAAAAGAGTGGCATGAGAGATTGATGAATGGGGTGAAAGCTGATAATTGATTGGTGCATTGCACATGTGCAGTAGTCAATGAATTATGGGCTGCATTATTTGTTGTATCATTTGACACTTTGAGATATGTATTTATTTGGAGTGATTATATATAGTGGCAAAACCCAATTTCTCTTACTTTGCTCGTTTCCCATATCATTAATAATTTTTTTTCAAATTATGAAATTAATACTATATGTACTTCATTCCTTTATAGTTAAATATCCCATATTATTATTTTAGAATATCCACTATTGTAATTCTCATTTCATTTTTACTATTTTATGGTAAATAGATCTTAAATTTCACCAATTTATTTCACATTTTATTACTATAAAACTAAAAAAATATATAGTAGTACTATTATTTTGCAAATTTACTTGTGTTGTAAATTTTACATAAATGTTCTAATAGTACTAATATAAGCACTCTGTAACTGGTGTCTGGTGAACTGAAAAAATGTGTTTTTTTAGTATGGGAGACAAGAGAACAAAAGTTTAGGTGGAAATTATGTTGATTTTTGTAAGAATCTTTTTAATTTCAACTTTTAAATATCTTGTTGGCTAATTAAAGTATATTCTTGAGGGTTGCTTTCGGCTATAGACTTAAATCGTGCTATTCACATGTGCTAATCACTTTTTAGCAGTAGTAATTATGTCTAGTAATTATATTCTCTCTATACATACATAAACTTATCATTCACTTAAGTTTGATGAATCGAATCATAATTACATATCAATAATTGTTTTGTTAAATTCAAAAATGACAGATCTGTTAGTTGTATGATCGATAAGTGATATATACATCAAAAGTAGAGTAGAAAGGAAAAATAGTCTTGCCGGTAACATGTGATAGTTCCTTGTGTTACTAGGAAATGAATATACATCATTATATAGTCATGGGTTAATAAATGACATAAATATATTTGAACCGATCCCTCCACGTCACTGCTTAGTTAGTCAATATGAGTGTGACACAAGAGACATTGATATCTCTGATGATATGATTATAATACTATGTTGAATTGGTCATTCTTGATAGTACAAGAGTAAAAGTAAGTAACTTTTCCGCCTTTTCCCTATTTTATCAATTTGTGATACTCAATTAATGTGTTTTCATGCGTTTAGCCACTAAAATTCGGATTGAGTTCTCATTTTTCACCATTGCTCCAAAAAATTTTCGAGTGTTTAATGACGTATTTAAAGACGGCTTCACAAGCTGCTAGAAAGATCTAATTTTTTCCTTTAGTATAAGCTAAATAAGCCATGATCGCTTTGATATGCAACTATTTTACAAGACCGACGTCAAATGATGCAGGTTTGAGATTTAATAATTTACACAAATATATTACTATTATTAAAGCAGACTATTTTCACCTAATAAATTTTCTCTAAAGTTATGTTTGTGAATCCGACATTGTAGTAGCGAACGAGCCTTATATATTCATTCTGGCACGTTTAAGTACAAAATCAACACCGGTTTATATTAATGAAATAAAGAAAGGAGTGTAAACATTACAATATATCTCAATATATGAGCCTTTTTTTTTTTTTTGCAATAAATATAAAATATGCATGAACTTTTAATTTATTTTATACAAAGCCATGATTGGTAAGTCCCATGTCATTTTATATAATATCCCTGTATTTTTCACGTCAATCTCTGGCATGCCAGGTTGGTATTTCCAGATACTTACTATAAATTGTTCACAAGATAAACCAAATTTCTTTATTTCGAATGTAGTAGAACTTATCTAGAAATAGAAATTAAAAAAATTTGGATGATTTACATTCGTTGACGAGACAAATTAAAATGTCATGATTTAGTAGTACTATTTGCGAAGCTAACCAAAAATTGGAAATTGAAATGAAAAAGGTATGGACGATTTACAGTCGCAATAACTAGTAGAATAGTTTGGATTAAAAACTAGCGGTTCTACGAAACGACGTGGGATTAGCGAGATGAGAGCAACTAGAAGCTCTCCTGACAGTGACACCAATGGAGCTGACGTCCAAACAGATCTCATCGTTGGGCCTGAACAGCTCAGCGGAGCGGCAGAGGGGGCAGGTCACGTGCGCCGCGAGCCACGTGTCGAGACAGCTGGGATGGAACACGTGGCCGCAGTAGGGGATCATTTTAACCGTCTCCGTCTCACTGAACTCGCCCAGGCAGATCGGGCACTCCTCGATCATCCTGTGCTTCGCGGCCCCACCGTACGGAACTAGCGGCAGCGAATCAACGGCCGAGCTGTCCAGTCCTCCGCCGCCGCACTTGCGGTGAGGAGGCACGGCGGCGGTGGCGGTGGCGGTGGCGAAGCGGCGGATGTAGATGGAGAAGAAGGCGAGGAAGAAGAGAGCGGTGAGGAGGACTAGGATTGTGAGGGCCATGGAGGAGTCGAAGACGGGGGCAGCTTGCAGGAGCGGCGGAGTTCTGGAAGTTTCTGGATTGCCATTGAAGGAATCGACGTCGGAGGTTTGGATGAATCTTCTCGAGATTGAAATTGCGCTCATTTTTTTCAATTTTTGTTTATCATCAATTCAGTTTCACCACCACTGATATCTGATGATGATGATTAAGAGAGTGAGAGAGAGAGAGAGACAAAAATTGGATATGAGTATATATACATTATATATAAACGTTACAGAGAGAGATGGCTGTGAGGTTAATTTGGAGGGTTTGGTGAAAGCGAAACTGGGGAAGGGGAGTGGTTCCTGATAAGCTTTTATTTATGTTATGTTACGTTTTTTCTTTTTATTTATTTCATTTCATTTTCAGTTTCTACTTGTAATACTGCAAAATTGAAAACTTAGTTTTGTCAGCTAATGATGGGGAATGGGATTTATCTTGACGGATTTTGAAAATAATGGGAAATTATTTAATGGAGATTGAATTAAGATAAATAATTGGTGACACTTTGCCAAATTGATATTTGATGATTTGTTGAATAAATTGTTACAAAAGTATATTTACGCTATTTAATTATAGGCTAATCAATTTAGTTATTTTTATTAGTGACTTATTGTTGTTGGGTTTGGGCTTTAAATGAGTGAAAAATCAAATTCTATTTATTTTAAGTACTCCTTTCGTCTCATAGTAGATGTCACACTTTCTTTTTTAGTTTGTCCTATAAAAGATGTCACATTTCTAATTTTGGAAAAAGTTCTTTCACACATGAATAAAAAGCTTATATTTCTATCTTCATTTTACATATAAAACAAAATCTCCTAAGATCTCGTGTCGTCACACAAGTGTGACATTTTCTGTGGGGCAGGGAGAGTAGTAATTAAGTAGAACTTTGGTTTTTATTAATGTATCAAAACTCACATCTACTTTTGTTTATTAAAAGAATACATTCAGGTACGCTTCAATTGGATTAGTGGGACAAATTTCGGATTTTTATGAAATATCTTGTTTAAATGAATTTTGACGTGTTATATGTATTAATTCGGACCGCTTGTGTCATCTTTCATGATCATATTCTATCTGAAAAATTTCCATTATTTTTTTGTATATTTCGAAACACAATTCCAAGCCATGTTTCAAATCAGATTTGGTCCCCATTTGAGATTTTTTCCACATATTTATGAGGGAACTTCTTTAACTATTGGGCAATGTGATCTAAATTAAAATTTGAATAGTAACACCCAATAATGAATAATTTAGATTTATCCATACTGTATACTGATATTTGTTTAATAGTTACATAGTTCAGTAGCGTTGTAGAATTGTCCAGAAAATTCTCGAGATTATATTAATTACACCATTTTGGAATGTGTTAATTAGAAACGTGACTAAGTAGCTAAATCTCACCTTAAGCTATAATTGCAAACTATAGTTCTAGATAATTCAATTCTCCTTTCGCTATTTGCCACTTCATCACAAAAATCGATTACAAAAATTAGGACCGATCTACCCCACAAATCCAAGCCATTTAGAGCCTTATTCTAGATTCAGTTTTTTAAATTTAAAAAATAAAAATAAAAATTTGCACCCTCATATGACATATCCTTATTTATTTTTTATTGATTTACGCCTATTAAAAAGTTACTGTTTATGTGTTTCAACAAGTAATTAACTCCATTCATAATTCGTAATACAACATGAAGTAAACACGATATTTGGACATTTTGGGGAAAATAATGTTAAAATATTGTTGCCATTGATGCTGATTTGGGTCTATCTTCTTTTGTGACAAATGTTAATTGTATGTGCAAGGCCTAATTAAATGAGAAACATGTCTTACGTGTTAATAAATTAACGGTGTGAAAGCTCATTACGAATTGAGTCCGTGACACCAATTATCTCTTTCTTACAAAAGGGGAAACATTGTTGAAGATTATTTTTTTTGTTTTGTTATTTTTTTAGGTGATACGACATATGTCACCAATATTCACTCAATTGTTTGTTTGATGACAAATTTATTGGAGTCCTAGTCCACACTTTATCCATTTGTGGTATTTGGTTGGATATAGCCTTCTATTTAATCTCGACAGTGTTAAGTATTTTTTTTTCTGTGGAGAGTATTATGTACACACAATTATAACTTGTCTCGAGATGAAGTATCGGGTCGTATCTATTTGACCTAATATTATTCTTAAGAAACGATCTTAAATAGTAGGAGTAGTAATTCATTAAACCAAACATCACTTTGACCAAGATTGTCAAACAAAGAGTGATAATATAATCTTTACTCTAATTGGGCTATCAAATTATATGTTTCCTAATTCAATCTGAATATATTTTATTTTGTAGTAATTCTTATGGGTGTTAAATGCACCAGATTTTATATTAATTGCATTAGATAATGGGCCTATAGCCCAATTATATATATACAAAATAAGCATAAAATGCGTCTGAGACTCTGATATGGTCCCATTATAGTCAAATGATTGGGCTACCTTACTAACTTACTTACGCTTCAATTAATACACATAAATATTACAAATGTTTTTAAACATTTGATTTCCTCCTGCAGGAACATGATTATGGTGCAAGAGATGATTAAGGAGTATAAAAGAAAAAAAATTGAGAAGGACTTAAATGTAGTACTCTCTCCGTTCCGCGGTAATAGAGGCGTTTCTTTTTAGCACGGAATTTAAGAAAAAAATTGTGTTAAAGTGAGTTAAATAAAGGAAGAATAAAGTGAAAAGTGAAAAGTGAAAAAGGTAGAGAGATGAAGAAATAATAAATTAGGAGAGAGTAAAGTAAGAGATAAGAAATGTGTTGACTTTTGCTATAAAAGGAAATGACTCAACTATTATGGAACGTACCGAAATGGCAAAATGACTCAACTACCGCGCGGAACGGAGGGAATAATTAATAGTTTTTCAAAGGTATATGATGATATTCTTTTGAGTTGAGAACTTGAGATACTTAAAAGAAGTACAAATCTCATTTTTAAGTCACATAATTTAAAGTGTACTCTTTAACATAAAAATAATAAACAGCATCCATTATGATTTATTCTTATACTATTACAACAAGAATGGATATTCCAATATTGCCACACTTAAATTTATAATAACATAAACATGAAAATTATTTGGTCTTATATGATTATTTGTTCACCAAATTGTGAATTACAGATTATTTAGACAAAACTGATAAAGTTTAGTCGCTCTTCCATCAATTAGATCAACTTCTTGGCCGCAACGATTCGCAGCTTTTGCATCCGAAGCCATTTGAGGAATGCAATCTTTGGCAATTTGTATATAATAACCACAACAACCATCGACTATTGGGCCATAATATTCATCAAAACAAAAGGCATAGAAAATTGACTCCAAGCAATTATTAGATATGACAACTTGGTAGCATGTATCACTATTTTTTTCATTTGTGATTGGATAAATTATGTTGCCATTAATTTCTTGGAATTCACCAGAAATCACTCCACTGATAATCAGAAAAATTAGGATATGAATCATGGTGAAAGTGTTGATGTGAAATGCCTAGGTTAATTGACTTCTTATAATAATAGTATTCAAGAAAGTTATAGATGGTTAATTTAATTGGATGCATGCGTTTCATTCCTTCAATTTAATTATCCCAATTGAAACCTATGAAATATTAATTGGGCTATCAAATTATATGTTTTCGAATTCATTCTGAAAATATTTTCTTTTGTAGTATACTACTACAAGAATTCCTATTTCTTATGGGAGTTAAATGCACTAGATATTAATTGCATTAGATAATGGGCCTATAGCCCAATTATATACAAAAACAAAAAGCATAAAATGGGTCAGATTTGGTCCCATTATATCTCAAATAGTCAAATGATTGGGCTAACTTATTTACGCTTCAATTAACAGAGTTGTAATCAATGTCGAACCCTTCTTAAAGACCGAACTAGAGAACATATCTGGGCCATAAGATCTAGTTTTTTGATGAGATATGTTGCTGTGTAAATTTTTTTCGCTCTTCATTACAAGCCAATTTTACTTCATTGTATAGGTTTATTACTTCATTCTGTACGTAATACATTGAAACTATAACATGTTTTAACTTGCTTCAAGTAGGTTTTGAAATGATTCAACATATGTTTCGTTCGAATTCATTGACATGAGTTTTTACTTTATTCACATTAAAAAATGCAATTTATTCAAGTGAATTTATTACTTCATTCAGAAACGTTATTACTTCATTGGATAAGGTTTTTACTTCATTCCAGTAGGACTTCAAATGCTTCTACACATACTTCATTTATATAATTTATTATATTATTCCATGTGTTTATTACACCATATCAGCGTCGTAGCGGTGGTGATAGATATTGTAGAGAGAAAGAACGGCACGCGACGGCGAAACTGCATTTACGTACTAGAATGAAGTAATAATCCTATTAGAATGAAGTAAAAACCTACCGGAATGAAGTAATATATTATGGAATGAAGTTAAATATTCGTAACGTGTTAGTATGACTTATTTACCTTCGGATGAATAAAAATAGACTGGTGATGAAGGAGAAAATAATTTATAAATTTGTGAATCTCATCCATAAAAAACTAGATCTAAAAACCCTAATTTGGTATGGTTCGGTGGTTCGGTCTTTAAGAGTGGGTTTGTGGATAATGGGACTCTCAATTAACATACATAAATATTACAAATGTATATAAACATTTGATTTCCTCATGGAGTGCAAGAAGCTCCTAATTAGATCAATTATGTGCTCAAGTGATTAAGGAGACAAAAGAATTTTTTTTTTTTGAGAAGGACTTAAATGTACTTAGGGTATCCGCAACGCATCTCGCTGCGGTCCCTATCTCGTCTCGAAGAGACGAGCTGACATCGAGACGGCGATGCGGCATGTATCTCTTCCCGAAGAGACGAGCCAGCTCATCGCTCGTCGCGCGCGGAAGAGGCCGGCCTCGAGCTGGCTCGCCACGCGCGCGTGCTACGCGACGCACGCTGGCGCGCGGCGTGTGAGCGTCGTAATAATGACGTCATAATTCGTTTTTTTTTTAAATTGATTTTTCGAAAAAAAATAAAAAATAAAAAACGGTAATATGACCGTTCAACGGTCGAATTTTAATTTTTTTTATTTATTTTTTATTCTATAAATACTCTTCTCATTCTCCATTTTACACACAAACACACATCTATTATTCTCTCACCTCTCTTTCTTTCCTCTCCAATCACTTCTATAAATCATTCCTTTATTTTTTTCTTCTCCCAAATTTAATCCATTCATGGATCCATTTGAGCAAGTGTGCAATTTGTAATTTCTAGTTTTTTAAATTATGTCTTTTTTATTTTTTTAGGTTTTTAAATTGTAATTTTATTTTATTTAATGGTGTTTTTATTAATTGAATTTGTTGGAAATAAAAATAAAAAATGAAATTGAATGAATAGTTAAGGGATGAGATGGTTAAGAGATGGAGGGATGCAGGTGTTTTCTCTTATTTAAGAGATGAGCTGAAAAGTACAGTAGTGAAGCCCATAAATAATGAAGAGATGAGACGTTTAAGAGACGGATAAAAGTTGCGGATGGCCTTAATAGTTTTTCAAAGGTCTATGATGATATTCTTTCGAGTTGAGATACTTAAATGACGTACAAATCTCATTTTAAGTCACATAATTTAAAGTGCACTCTTTAAAATAAGAATAATAAACAACATCTATAATGAATTCTTATACTATTAAACCAGAATGAATATTACTATTCCCACACTTAATTTATAATAGGGATATTGACATCTAATATCACGAAATTTTCAAAAAGTTGAATTTTTCCCACGAACTTTAAAATTGACAAATAATAGCACGAACTTTACCTTGGGTTTGTTTTTTCCCACGAATGAATAAATTCATGTTATTTTAATAGATTGAAGAACAATTTTTGAGGGTGTGCTTCAAGAAAAACTATCTTCAAATATTGAAAAACTTGAAACTTTCGAAATTGTTATCGAGAAATTACGAAAAAAAAATCAGTATCATAGTATTATTTATGGGAATTTTTTCATTCATGGGAAAAAACAAACACGTGGTAAAGTTCGTGATATTATTTGCCAATTTTAAAATTCGTGGGAAAAACTCAACTTTTTGAAAGTTTCGTGATATTAGATGCCAATATCCCTTTATAATAACATAAACATGAAAATTATTTGAGAATAAAGAAAACATTCTATATGATTATTGGCTCACCAAATTGTGAATCAACAAAACTGATAAAGTTTAGTAGCTCTTCCATCAATTATAGATTGTTAATTTAATTGGATGCATGCATTCATTCCTTCAATTTAATTCTCTCAAATGAAACCTTACCGTTGGCAAAATAGATACACCCTCGCCTCCGTCCTCCAATATGCGTCTCATTATCCGGCACAAGTTTTAAGAAATATAAATAAAAGTGAGTTGAAAAAATTCGTGGCATGTGAGTCTGACTTTTATATGTTAGTTTTATAATATAATATGTGGTGGAAATGAGTTAATGGAATGTGAGGTCAATTACCAAAAGTAGTAAAAATAAAACGAGACAACTAATTAAGGGCGGACCAAAATGAAAAACTGAAAACATAATGCGGGAGGAAGGGAGTAGTAAATTTAGCGTGTAACGTCATTTTCAGTTGGTAAATCCATAAAGTAAACTCCACCTTTTTTTTTTTTAGTGATTCTTCCAATTGAAACCTTTAAAATATTAATAGTATTCTAGTTTAATTATCTCGTGTGGTGATATTGATTCAACCCTAATTAATTGTGTTCATGTAACAAAATGTGTGATTAATTTTGTGCTAATGGCGGTAACTAATGCTCTAGCCCTAATAATTCGTATAGTAACTTGAAATTCGCTTGTTGACGTGAAATTTGCACGTTGACTTATATAATTAAATAATCGAAACTAAAATAAATAAAAACTTGCTTGTCTTAGAATTGCAATGACAATTTTAGTGAATAGAACATCGAAGCTGCTTGCAAGAAGGAATGCAGCCATTAAGTAAATTAGCTGCAGTAATAAGTGTAACTGAATCTCTGTCAAGTATTAATTTGCAAAGGCCTCTCGTATGTTCTGCATATATTTGAAAGGAATAAAGTAAAATTATTATTTTTTCAAACACTAATTAATAGTACTGTAAAAAAAAATTTACTCACAAAATTATGTAGCAGGTGCACTACTATTAAACTCACCAAATTTCCCAATTTGATCGTTGAATTGGGTGACCAATAACGTTCATCATATAAGACAGCGTGACTGAAGCATGCATTTATAAACATGCCTATTGTTGGATTATTTGAGATCTCTCTAACAGCTTCAAAAAAAGCACCCTCAAAATCTCTTTCCAAAACTCAATTATTTAATTAGTTTTGTCTAATAATAAATATTACTTAGAAGCTTGTAGAATAAAAAATAGAATAGGGTACCAGTTATTAATTGTTTATCCCGTGCTTGTACAAGTACTGAGATTCTTCAAGCACAAATCACATCTTATGCGGTCATAAGAACTTGGAGGTACCAAACGGAATATAACCTAAAACAAATAGTAAGGAATAAATATGAAATTCACACTATATATATCAAAATTAAAACTGTTTATAGAAATTAATATACTTGTATAGGTACATACCTGATATGTATCAAATGTACTATTCAATATAAAGAGTGGAGTTTGAATGTCTTCGACTAGATTTTTAGGAAAAAAACACTGCAAAATAATTAAATACTATAATGCTAATCATATGTCACTTACCAAACTCGGATCTATTCTCTCAGTGCATGCCACGGGAAGGAGGCTGGATATATTCTACAATAGTATTCGATAAATATGAGATCGATGTTTATGAATCAAATATGTCAAATTGTTTTGAAAAATTTCATATGTTTACAAAAAAAGTGATACATACATGGAGCATAATTGTGGAGGTAAAATATTTCTCTCCGTAGTTGGCATTAAGGACATTCTTTCTGTCACGTACCATAAAAAAGAAAACTAAATAACAGTAAAAGAGACCAAATTGGACATTCTCTCCAATTTTCAGTTGGATATTTACCAACGGATGTTACATCAGAAGTCGACGATAGGTATATGTATGTTGGTAAATCCATAAAGTAAACACCACTTTTTTTAGTGATTCTTCCTATTGAAACCTTTAAAAGTTAATAGTATTCTAGTTTAATTATCTCGTGTGGTAATATTGATTCAACCCTGCTTAATTGTGTTCATGTTAACAAACTGTGTGATTAATTTTGTGCTAATGGCTGTAACTAATGCTCTTTTTGTATATGGCTAAACCCTAATAATTCGCACGTTGACTTGAAATCCGCACATTGACGTGAAATTCGCACGTTGAATTGAAATTCGCACGGTGACTTATATAATTAATTAATCGAAAATAAATTAGATATAAAATTGCTTGTCTTAGAATTGCAATGGCGATTTTAGTGAATAGAACATCGAAGCTGCTTGCAAGAAGGAATGCAACCATTAAGCTAAAATATTGGATCCTCAAAATTGAAGTTCCTTTAGCCAAAAGGTCGTCAACAACCGCATCAAAAATCCTTGATCCTCGAAATTGAAGTGTCGGTCCCTGGTACAATATGACCAATGTTAATAAATACTAGATAAATTAAGTTATATTTCAAAATTTTGAATTACTAACTGACTTGACCACCAAGCTCGGTGTCACCTAGGAATGATGATTGATCACAATAAGCCACTGAAATCGTATTCCAATTATAGAAATCTGAAAATGATATTATATGTTAAATGTAATTAAAACGAATTAATTAATTAATTAGTGCTTCTATCTCTCTATATATAAATATACCCGGATTGATTTGGCTATCTGGCCTAAGAATGCCGGCAAATGTTGTAAATGGGAGGAATCTGCTATTGCCTAAAGATTGGTTCAGTTTGTTTTGGCAATCAGCAATGTTATCGCACCATACACCTCCCTATATTATTAAAGAAAGTTAGACATAATCTAAAATTAAGATATTTTAAGAAAAAAATGGTTTAAATTAATTATAACCCTGAGATAGAGGAGCCAATTCTTGGCTCCGTCCCCTGACTCGGCCGAGTAATAGTAGCCAGCCGGTGAGCCGTCCATACACACTGAAATGGAATTATGTGTATATAATCACATACAAAATGAGTCATTTATTCACGGACGAAAAAAGTACTAACAAATATAAACCTGCTCGTTTTTGAGTTGCATTGGAGACTTCAGTTAATGGAACATCGAATTCGAGGCTGCTTGCAACAATGCATGCAGCCATCATCAAGGAAATGATAAGCTTCCACATCTATAGAGTGAGAGAAATTGTGATTTAAGTTTAAATTATATTATCCCAATAAAAAAGATTCAAGGATGCCACAATTAATCACTCTAGAATCTCAAGCACTAATATGTATGATGAGAATTGGAGCAATCAGAACACAATTTAGAAAACACAAATACATAAAATTAATGCATATGCTCTACTTCACACCATCACACATAAAAATATATACAAGCATACTTAGAAAGAGAGAGGGGATACTTCACACCATCACACATAAAAATATATACAAGCATACTTAGAAAGAGAGAGGGGAGAATTCACTTGGGTGATTTCGTGAATAAGAAGAATGAGAGGTATATTGCTGCTTTGTTGAAGAATGATTGAAGTGGTTAATGTTGTGTTTCTGATAGAGTGAAGTGGAGAATGTTGTGTTTCTGATATTGCTATGTAGGAACTATTTAAGTAATTTTTGAGACCGAATGTTAGGTTGATTCAAGTGACTTTAAATAATTGAATACCAACCTATTATATATAGTAAGGATTGGATGGATGTTTATAAATAGTACTCCATGATGACCCATTCTTGTTAGACTTTGTCTCCAGAGGTGGCCAAACCCAATCGGACTGGCGGTTAACCGCCGGTTCCCAACCGGTGGGTCGGAACCGGAACCGAAACCGGACGACGGTTCCGATTCGAAATCCGGTTTAGGGTTTATAACGGGCCGGTTACGGTTCAAAAAATATGAAATCGGAACCGGCGGTTAACCATCGGTTCGGAACTGCCGGTTAACCGGGAAAATGTAGCCGTCACCGGTAGGTTCCTAGGGTTGCAGGCGTAGGGCTGAAAAAGGTCGGAAAACCGCCGGTTCCTGACGGTTCAGGGCTAGGGTTGCAGGCGTAGGCGTAGGGTTGCAGCGTAGGGTCTGAAAAGGTGTCGGAAACCACCGGTTTTCGGTCAGAAACCGGCGGTTTTCTGACACAAACCGGCGGTTCGGGCAGAAAACCAACAGTTTTCGACCGTTTTCAAAGTCTCTTTGGATTTTACTATAGAATTTAAAAGTTATAACTATAAGATTTAAATAAAATAAAATAAATAAATAAAAAAGAACCGGAACCGGCCCGGAACCGCCGGAACCGCTGAAAAACCGACAGTTAGTAACCAGAACCGAACCGGCGGTTAAACCGGAACTGGATAACCGGTATCCGGGCCGGTTACGGTTCAAGCATTTGACGAACCGGAACCGGCGGTTTTTTAACCGTGGCCATGTCTAATCTCCATCAACTATCCTGCAAATCACATTTATTAATTAAAAAATTTAATCAACGAAACAACTTAGTTTTTTTTTACTGTCTACTACTAATAATTTTTTTGGAAAGAGAGGTACAACCCTATATACCTCAAAATTTCACTGCCCTGATTTAATTTATCTATTGTAATATCTGGATTATATTTTCATACATAGTGGAGAAATATGGGTATTTCAAAGAATAATCCTACATCAAGATTCATCATCACAAAAAACAAAAACAAAAAAATGAAATTCTGCATTAATTCCTTCCAAATTTAAACACTGTAAATTGGCCAACCCTTTTTCTTGTACCAAAATTTACTTGGTCAAGATTTATTTCACCATTACATCATAATTCTATATTTACTACAAGGGACCTCAATTCAAATCAATGTCTTCACCTTTTTCTACTTTCATCCAATTTTTAATCGTATTGTTTATTGAATTATTGGTGTTCTCTCATTTCTCTGACATAGTAAATGAAAATTGATTGCGTAACAAATGGTGAAAAATACAATTAAAATACTAATGTCTTTAATACTGATTTGGGCCTATCTTCTTTTGTGGATGTTGATTTTTATTTGGAAATATGGGCCTAACTATTAGGCAACTATGCTTTACGTGGTTATCTATTAACGGTGTATGTTCGATGACAAATTTACTTTAATCATATGTGGTGTTTGATTGGATATTGGAAATGATATGGTTTTATAATTTTATTAGTCTTGTTTTGCTTGGACGAATTAAGCCCGCTATTTAATCTCGAGATAGTGTTAAGTAGAAATAATCTTTGCTTATAAATTTTATTCAACATTAACTTGTCTCGACATTATCTGAAACTTAATTAGCTCGAGATTATTTGCTAATTTTGCTACGGGTGAAAATCAATACTCATTAGTCATGACAAATCTTATGTAACATTAACCCGAGATGAAGTATTGGGTCATATCTAGTCAACCATATACTACCATTCATAAGACACATTATTATACTCTCCTATCTCATAGTATTATTTGCAAGATATGTCATCTGGACATAGGATTTAAGAAAATGATATTTAGTCAGTCAAGTGGAAAGAAAATAAAATAGTAAAAAAAAAAAAAGTGGATAGAGTAAAGAGTAAATATGTTATTTTTGTGTTAAAGATGAAAATTCTAACTTATAGTGGAACTGGCAAATAAATACTACTAAGGGTGTCTCCGGTATCGCCCCTCCCACTAGGACCTCCACTAGCCCTTCCCACAAAAACTGCATGCCACGTCAGCACTAGCCCTTCTCATTCCATTGCCATATCACTAGCCCTTCCCACAATTAAATTAATTCACAATTAAAATAAAAATTCACGCAATTAAAATTCGACACGAATACGAACGGGAAATACGAATATTTCATAAAAAAAACATACATCATTCGAAAAAAAAAATTTACATAGTAGATAGAATAAAAAAATAACCACATCAGTGTCCACCCCTCCGCATCCAAACCTCTTCGATGATATCCTCCTGAAGTCGAATATGGGCATTTCTTTGCCGGATGTCGGCAAATGCGCGCAATCGCTCAACCTCTCCATGAGGTACCCCCATGTTCACATTCGCAGTGGCCACGCCGTTGCTTGGACCGGCACCCGTGTCATCTTTGCTGGTCCACCGAGTCAGTTCGTCCCCTTCACTTTCGACAATCATGTTGTGCAAAATGATACACGCGTACATGATGTCGCCGATGTTGGGAATATACCACGCGTACATGACGGAGGTTTGTGTGTTTATAGGATACCCTAGAGGAACGAAAGCTTATGAATTCTATAGTCTCAGAGATCAGAAAGTGATTGTGAGCACTCATGCCACATTCTTAGAGGAAGACTATGTAATGAATCATAAGCCCAGCAGTGAGATAGCTCTTGAAGAGCTCACTCAAGTTACAACTTCCATTAACCAAGAACAATTACCTAGTGTACCAACAATTCTAGAAATTTCAACTAATACTCCAGATATTGTAGTGTCGCGCCGCAGTGGGAGGGTCTCTCATGAGCCCGATAGATACATTGGTTTGGGAGAGTGCATGGATCACTCCTCGGACAGCAATGTACTTGATCCCTGGAATTTTGCAGAGGCGCAGGCAGATGTCGATCATTGCGAATGGGTGAAAGCAATAGATTCGGAACTACAATCAATGGTAGACAAGGACGTCTACGATTTGTCTGTCCTACCCGAAGGCTGTACTGCCATTGGGAGCAAGTGGATATACAAACGTAAACGTGGATCCGATGGACGAGTTAAAGTCTTTAAGGCAAGACTAGTGGCTAAGGGGTATACCCAAAAGGAAGGCATCGATTACGATGAGACCTTCTCCCCAGTCGCCATGCTCAAATCGATCTGTATACTTTTTTCTATAGTAGCTTACATGGATTGGGAAGTATGGCAGATGGACGTCAAGACTGCGTTTTTAAACGGGAGTCTTGAGGAGACCATCTACATGGAACAACCCGAAGGTTATGTGGTAAAGGGCAAGGAACACATGGTTTGGAAGCTTAAGAAGACCATTTATGGCCTCAAGCAAGCATCTAGATCATGGAACCAGTGTTTCGATCAAACTGTTCAAAAGTTTGGATTCGAAAAATGCCCTAATGAAAGCTGTGTGTATAAGAAGGTTGAAAAGGGAAATGTTGTGTTCTTAATTTTATATGTAGATGACATTCTTCTAATTAGAAACAATAAAAAGATGTTGTCATCAGTGCGAACTTGGTTGTCCAGCCAGTTCGAAATGAAAGATATGGGTGAAGCGGGACACATTCTAGGTATCAAGGTTCTAAGGAACCGAGCCAAGAGAATGTTGTGCTTATCCCAAGAACCTTACATAGATACAGTACTTAGACGATTTAGCATGCAAGATGCCAAGAAAGGTTTTCTACCTTTTAGACATGGCATCCATTTATCTCAAGAGATGTGTCCTAAGACAACATCTGAGATAGCAGAGATGAGAAGAATACCATATGCCTCGGCAGTTGGTAGTCTCATGTATGTTATGCTTTGTACTAGACCCGATATCTGCTTTGTTGTTGGCATGGTAGCAAGATATCAATCCAATCCCGACCAAGGACATTGGACTGCCGTAAAGAACATACTCAAGTACCTTAATCGGACTAAGGACTATGTTCTAGTTTACAATGCAGCCGAGCTCTGTCCTTTAGGATATACAGATTCAAATTTTCAAGCTGATGTAGATTCGAGAAAATCAACTTCCGGATATGTGTTTACCTTAGGAGGTGGAGCCGTAATTTGGAAGAGTGTAAAGCAGAAATGCATTGCAGACTCTACCATGGAAGCCGAGTATGTGGCCGCTTCGGAGGCTGCAAAAGAGGCTGTATGGCTTAAGAACTTCCTCATGGACTTAGGTGTGGTTTCGAATATGCCCAAAAGCATAACCATCTATTGTGACAATTCTGGTGTTGTGGCAAATTCGAAAGAACCACGGGCTCATAAAGCGAGCAAGCACATAGAGAGGAAGTATCATATTATACGAGATATAGTGCAGAGAGGAAACATAAAAGTGGTCAAGATTGAGTCAGAAAACAACCTAGCAGATCCTTTCACAAAGGCATTAGCGGTAAAGCCGTATGAAAGCCATGTTGAAGGAATGGGAGTTCGACTAATTCAAGACCTCAATCCGCTTTCAGTATAAGTGGGAGAATTTGACGTTAGTTAGCACATTTTGTATACTCGAAAGTGTTTTGAGTATAAGTGGGAGATTGTTAGAGTTTGTATACTAGAAATCACGTTTCGAGTGATTGAATACTGTAAAACTCTTATTTTATTTTCCAAGGAATAAAACAGATTATTTTTGTCATAATATTGTTATGTTTTACATTTAATGGATGTTAATGCATGTTTAAATGTATAAGTTAACCTAACAAAGTCTAAGTCTTTGTTTTAGTAGACCCTAGCCATCTTCAATTCTTTGGAGAATTAATTAGGTATTTATCTACTCCGTAGAAAAGCATGTTTTAGATTTCATTATTCTTAAAGCATGATTAATTCAAGTTATGAGCATGATACATGTGATAATTACGCGAATAGGTTTTGTCTAAATAATCTGCTAAATAGATCCGATTATTATGTGATTGTTATTTATGTGACCGCTTCCGTTGCCAGCACCATCAGGACCAACGCCATTGCACTGATCATTGAACAGGGGCGACGACTGGAGGACGTTGATGTCGTTGTTCGACCCGGCCACTCCAAAATAAGCATGCCATATCCACAGCCGGTAGTCAGCTACAGCTTCAAGGATCATCGTGGGATGCTTGGCTTTGAAGCCGGAAGTGTGTATCCCCTTCTAGGCGGCGGGACAGTTCCTCCACTCCCAATGCATACAATCGATGTTGCCCAACAACCCAGGGAACCCGTGCACCGAGCCGTGCATATTAATCAGCCGTTGGCAGTCTTCGGGACTCGGACGCCAAAGATACTGATCCCCGAATATCGCTCTAACGCCCGCGCAAAAATTCAGCAGACACTCGACGGCTGAAGACTCGCCAATGTGGAGGTACTCGTCGAACATGTCGGCCGGGCCTCCGTACGCCAGTTGCCCGATTGCGGCAGTGCACTTCGTAAGGGCGTGTGTCGGGTTTGCCAGCCGCATCCTCCCCGATCCTGAAAAACTCGTACCTTCTCTCTAATGCACCAACGATATGCATAAACAGAGGGCGATGCATCCTAAAACGTCGGCGGAATAAGGCATCCCCAAAATGCGGTTGCGGAGCAAAGTAGTCCTCATACAACCGAATATGTGCAGCAATGTGGTCCCGGGGTACATGCCGTCGGCGATGGATCGGCCGAGGTACGGCCGCCGCCGCTGCTGCCTCTGCCGGAGCCGTCGATCAATCGCCTCTTGCACAACGAAATCCAATTCATCATCACTATAACCATCACTATCACTAGAGCCTCCGCCACTACCACCCGCACGACTACGCGCCATTATAGATAATTGAAAAGAGAGGTTAGAGAGAGAAACTTATCAACACAAGTAGTGTGAATGAAATGAAGTTGGGGGAGCCCTATTTATAGAGTTTTTTTTAAAAAAATTAAAAATTCCGGACGTCCGACCTTCGCCACAGTGGCGGACGTCCGGTCGGACGTCGATGCGAGGGGCGAGCCCATCCGACGGGCACTCGGGACGGGCATGGGCGCCCTTCCCGCTCCCTACGGCGGACGTCCGGTCGGACGTCGCCGACGGGCGACCGGGACGGGCGCCGGTGGAGATACCCTAAGTAGTAACATATCTTGCCCTAGATTGTCAAAGATTGCAAATATAATCTCGACTCTAACTGGGCTATCAAATTATATGTTTTCTAATTTAATCTGAAATATTTTTCTTTGTTAGTAATCTCATTTTCTCAATTTATGCATTTCATTCTTGCACGATATTCATGTTACTCTTCTATGTATCGATCTAATTTTATCGGATGTACCAAAGGGAGAAATTCCTATGGGTGTTAAATGAACTAGATCATAGGCCTAGGACCCAATTTAAATTGGGAATTAATTTCATTAAATTATGGGCCTATAGCCCAATTATATACAGAAGAAATTAGCACAATGGGTCTATTTTGGTTTCATTGTATCTCAAATAATTTCCTTTAGTTATAACTATAATTTAATTAAAAATGACTGGGCTACCTTGATTAAGCTTATACAAATTGAAAAAAAAAAAAAAAAAAAGTAAACTTGTAAAATTATTTCCTTGAATACCTTCAAGCATGTAACACTGTTAATAAAAGTATATTATTAAAATTGGATCCCGGTAGTTGTCAATTGTCAAATGAAAATGATGAAACACTATGTAATTTAAACACACACGTTAGTACTAAATACAAAGACAAGTTCAATATAGGATAAAGTGTGAGGAATAAATTCCAAACAAATGAACTCATTTAAAAACAAAGAAGTAAAATAAAAATTTCCATATCAAATTTAGACCTAAAGTAGAAAAAACAAAAAAAGGAAAAGAAAAGAAAAGAAAAAAGTAGGCTTGAGAGTGGAGATAATGAATGGGACAAAGAGTGAGTAATGCCCATGCCATGGATGCCTAATTTTTGGTCCCATACAAATAATATATCTATCTTACTTATATGACCTTTTGATTTTGAGGTAAGTTGGGTTTGGATTCCATTTGTTAGGTGTTGGATGTTTTAGACCTCATTTTATATTAGCTTGTTGATTCTTGGCTTGAGCAATTTTCAATAATAATCTTGGATTCAAAGTGATTCTTTCTCCTATGTAACCATTCTTATTTCTTAAAATCCTGTATAATGTGTTATTCGTTCATATTTTATTTTCACGTCCATTTTTAAAAATGAAAGGTTATATGGAGTATGAAATAGGTTCTTTTATTCGCTCGTTTAACATATAATTAACCAAACTTAGTTTACATATAATTTGGCTAATTAATTAGTTGGTTATAAATAGTTGGCTAATTAATTAATAAGTCAATAACTACGATCTTGTACCTACAAACTTTAATGTGAAAGTTATTTAAAAATAATCGCTGCCATTCATTTACTTTTACTTTTACTTTATTCTTGTACTTACTGGATTAATTAAGTGATACACGTGAAAACCATCATTCAGAAATAACTACAGTTATTATAAACATTAATTCATAGAAGTATTTCAAGAACTGTTCTTGAGCTCAAATGATAGTTTTATTATTAATATTTACATATCAATAAATAAAAATTAATATTTATATCAATAAATATATGTTGTGAAATCATTAATAAAAACAAATTATAATTAACGAAACCAGATCGAATCACTTGTCTAGGGTATGAACAAAACAAAAATGACAAAGCCAAATCAAATAATTATGTGTGTTAGTAATAAATATGACAAAACCATAATTATGTGCTATAGCTGTAATTATTAGTGTTACGAACAAAGGGAAATGACAAACCAAATCAAAGAGAAGAAACCTAAGTTAATAGAGTGGATAAAAAAACAATTGACAAAAAGCCAATTGCAGTCCAAATACCAATTTATCTGTTGTTGGCGACGATATTTATGGCATAATTGAAAATTAAATACTTAAAAAAGTGGGGATCACAAAGCATTTTTATTTGTTTACTAAACGAGATTAATACTATTCAAATTGAGTCCAAAATCTTTTAATTGAAATCTACTCACACACTACTGTATGAAAAGTGCAGATCTTCTTCGAGCAAGCCTAATTAATCCACATTTACTTATTTACATATCAATATAAGTAATATATTATGAATACGCATTTCTTAAAATATAAAAATTTGATTTTATGTCTCGCTAATAAGATATTTAGAATTTTGTTTACATCCAAAAGTCCAAGAGATCAATGGAAAAACCAAGGCTCAAGCCACCACATAATTGGAAAAATCGAAAAAATAAAATTATGCTACTACTCAGAATAGATTACTAAAGTAGGAGTTGTAATATACCTTTACGCGATTTATAGTAATAAAAAGTGTTATTTAACATTCAGAAATTCAAGATATTTAATTGTGACCAAGTTTGGGAATTAGTAGCATTATTTTAATCTTTACTTTATCATTTTCCTCGAGCTTCTTTTGTGGAATTTACTCAGAAGCACAATGATTAAATTGATGTCTCTGTAAATAGAATTTCACTTTTTTAGCAGCAAAGTGTGACTACAGTGTTATAGCTTTCGTTAAATTTAAAATTAATGCCACATACTAAAGGTCTAAAATAGTATTCCTCCGTCCCTGATTAAGAGTTACACTTTGACCGGGCACGAGTTTTAAAAAATGTAAAGAAAAGTTGATTGAAAAAATTAGTGAAATGTGAGATCCATTTTTTTATATTGATTTTATAATTAAATGTGAGTGAATTGAATAAGTAGAATGTGAGACCTACTTACTATTTATGGTAAAAATAAAATGTGACTCTTAATTGGGGACGGACCGAAATAGAAAAATGTGACTCTTAATCGGGGACGGAGGAAGTAATATCCAAAAAAAATCTACTCTAATTTGTGGAATATCCACATTGATATATTACGATATATCAATAATGATACTCTCAATGTATACGAACATATACCAATAATTAATTATGCCAGCCAGATTGCATGTGCATCAATGCATATATCTCGATGAAATTCTGCATTCGGTTAATTAATATAAAAAATTGCAATATAAAACAAATTAAAGCATGAATATAGTAACAACTAACATGTCTTCCTTCTTCCAATTTCCATAATTTTCCCCTTCTTTTTTTATTCAGAATAATATTAATAAATCAAATTTATATCTACACACATTTAATCAAAAAAATACATATGTACAATTAAAGGTCCCATTTTCTCCACAATTAATCACTGCTCATTTATTAGTTTTGGAAATCATTGATGACTACAAAAAAACTGAGCAGATCTTCAGAAAAAACTCTTACTTGATTGACTGATAAATTGGGATATTTCCTCTGTAAAGTCAAACTTTCTGAATTCTTTTTATTTGGGATTTATCTTCTTTTTTTCATTTTCAGTGAAAGAGAATTAAAATAAAATTAAAAGTCAGTTGGAGTCAGAGACAAGAAGTGAGAGGTCACCACCAATGGCAGTCCTTTGTTTCACAATATAAGTCCCACAGTTTCACCTCCACATTTCTGCAAGAATCCCACTTCTTTTTATTACAAATGGGGAAGTCCCATGTTGTTTTCTCTCTTCTTGCTTCACTTCTTTTCTTGATTCAAGGATCTCTAGTCAGAGCTGTAAGAACAGATGATGGCTCAGAATCATGGGGCTATGTTGAAGTCAGGCCCAGTAAGAAAAAATGATGGAACAATAATCAAAATGCAATCTTTTTCTTTCCCATTTTCTCTGTTTATCAATTTTCATTTTATTTTCTGATTCTCTCTCTCTCTGTAATGAGCAGAAGCCCATATGTTTTGGTGGTATTACAGAAGTCCATATAGAACTGAAGATCCAAACAAGCCTTGGCCAATCATTCTCTGGCTTCAGGGTGGACCTGTGAGTTCCTTTTTTGATTGGTTGTAGATTTGAAATGAAATTCCTTTTTTACTGAAATAGTGATTGGTTGTTGTTAAGGGTGCTTCTGGGGTTGGGATTGGAAATTTTGAGGAGATTGGGCCTTTGGACTCATATTTGAAGCCAAGAAATTCAACATGGTTGAAGAAAGCTGATCTTCTGTTTGTGGTGAGAAATGAGAATGTTATTCATTATCCATGTATCACAATCTTGATTCTTGAAAATGTATTTTGAGATTTGGGGTTTGATTCATGGTGTAGGATAATCCAGTTGGGACAGGATACAGTTTTGTGGAGGATCTTGATTTGTTGGTGAAAACTGATTATGAAGCAGCTGATGATCTAACCACACTTTTAATTGAGATTTTCAATAGAAATCAGACTCTCCAAAAAAGCCCTCTTTACATTGTGGCTGAATCTTATGGTGGAAAATATGCTGTCACTCTTGGATTGACTGCACTTAAAGCAATTGAAGCTGGGAAATTGAAGCTCAAACTTGGAGGTAAATTGCAAATATGAAAATCCCCCAAAAAAGGATAAAAATTGAATCTTGAATTGTACTAATATTCTTGAGTTGAAGAATTTTTTGATTCTGTTTCATAGGAATTGCATTGGGGGATACCTGGATTTCACCAGAAGATTTTGTGGTGTGTCTTGTTTGTTTGATTCTTGATTCTTGCAACATGTGACAACTAAGGCATGTGTGAATTTCACATGATTATGCAGTTTTCATGGGGCCCCCTTTTGAAAGATGTTTCAAGGCTGGACAATAATGGCTTGAAGAAATCAAACAGGTATAGCATTTCATGATTTTGATAAGACATTTCTTGCACTTTTTGATGACTAATATATGGAAAAAAAAACAGTTTAGCTGAGCAAATTAAGCAAGAACTTGAGACAGGCAAGTTTGTTGAGGCAACAGAATCATGGAGTGATCTTGAAAGTGTTATCAGTTCCAGCAGCAATTCAGTGGTAAAACAAAACACAGACTTAGAAAACATCGGTAGTGTTCGACTAAGATTGATTCGGGCAAATGCTGATTTTCAGGATTTCTACAATTTCTTGCTGGATTCTGGGATGGACCCTGTGTCCTTGTCAGCCTCTGTGCTGTCGCAGCAGATCTCGATCAGGCGATACTCGAGGTACCTAAATTCGTTGAGGCGGGATACACCCGATGGGGATGGCGATATCGATAAACTTATGAATGGTGTGATCAAGAAGAAGCTCAAGATACCTAAAAGTGTTGTGTGAGTTGATTTTTTTGCTTACCATGAGTTTTGTTGTTGTTTAAGACATAGTTGAGTTTCTCAAATTGTGATGATGGTTTGTGATAGATGGGGAGGCCAATCAGATTCTGTTTTTTCAGCTTTGGAAGGAGATTTCATGAAACCTAGGATTGATGAGGTAAGAAGAGAAAATAGTGTGTTGATGATGTTTTTATTTTTTTGTTAAATGTTTTGTATTTTTGTAGGTGGATCAGCTTCTTGCTAAAGGAGTCAATCTAACTATTTATAGTGGTCAAGTGAGTGTTTTGAATCTTGATTTTTCATTTTTTGGAATAGATTTTTGTGTGTTATTATAAAGTTGTGTTTTTGTAGCTTGATGTCATTTGCTCCACCAAGGGAACTGAAGCATGGGTTGAAAAGCTCAAGTAAGAATATTATGTTACCTCAAGTATATATTTATATGCAATAATAATGGAGTAATGTTTATTAATTGTTTATTATATATTTTAGGTGGGGTGGGCTCAAAACTTTCTTGAGCATGGAGAGAACACCATTGTATTGTGGGAAAGAGACAATAACAAAGGGTTTCACCAGATCCTACAAAAATTTGCATTTCTATTGGATTCTTGGAGCTGGCCATTTTGTAAGTAAACTCACTCTATTTATTGCTACATATACTGAATATAATAAATAAATATGAAAATTGAAGTATGATGACATAATTTAATCCACCGACAGTCACAAGACTACAAGCATGTCACCTCATGTCCTTGTCAAAAAATTCACTCAAACACCACTTGAGTTTTGATTTATGATCATATAATAAATGTGTGTTTGGTCCAAATCAATTTAGTTATAAGGAGTATGATTTAATTTATTTTTGGTTTGATTTCAGGTACCTGTTGATCAGCCTTGTGTAGCATTGAGCATGATAAGCAGCGTAACACAATCTCCCAACGTTTCGAAATAAATGGTTGATTCTTAATACATAATTGAAAGCCTCATTCAAGAATTGGTAGAAAATGATGAGATAGGAAAAAAATAATTTTTAAAAATAAATCCCATTTGTAATTGCAAATATGTTGTTTGTACTGTGATTTTTTTTAGCAATTGTGAGAATTTATTTTGACATATTTTTACGTCCACCTTTTACCCCAGACTCGTTTGACAAACTACTAAGTAGTAGGAGTACTCCATTTAACAAAAAAAGAGTAATTGCAGAATTATGCTTGAAAATCAGCTGAACAAGTAGAAAATGACAAAAAAATAGTGTGTGGTATAAATGACAAAAAATAACAGTATAAGTAATTATTGACTTATTGTCATAAATAGTATGCACTCTATGTGAAAGGAAAGATATCAATAATAAACAGGTCTAGTCATATACTCATAAATAGTATGTACTCCATTTGAAAGCAAAAATATATAGTCTAGTTCAAAAGGCAATGAGTAAATTTTAAAGAATAAATAATGAATTAGTTTATAGGATTAATTTTATTTTGTCAAAAAGGTTTGACTCAAGATTTTCCATTTTCTGCAAATAAATATTTGAACTTTTCTGTTAATTCACTATACTTTCTCTTTGATATACAAATGCATAAAACCCATTTTGTTCTTGTCTTTCTGTGCTGTTAATTTGTCCACTGTTTCTTCAATTCACTAATTTAAATCAATTATTTGTTCCAATTATTCTTCATTCCCATCTCTTTTTTTAATGTATTTTATATGAGCAGAATCCCACAGATGATTACATTTTGATTCTATTGTGTGTGTATTGATGGAACTACTTATTATCCAGTTCTTGATTTTTGCAACATGTGAATATTTCTTGGTTCTGACAAGATTTGTGTAGATATATATCATGGGGTCCTCTCCTAAAACAAGTTTATAGGCTATAGATGATCAAGGCTTCAAGAATCCCAAGAGATTTTGGATTTTGAGTTTCTTCATGTTTTAGGATTGGAAATTATGTTGTTTAGTGATAGAGCAACAGCTTGATTCTGGCAAAGTTTGAGCAAGCAACTTAGTTATGGAGTGATCTTGAAGGTTCTGAGGAAGCAATTCACTATTGAAATTTTCCTAGAAAATAAATTACTAACTATACACGAATTATACAATTACAAACACGTTTAAATCACTAAACACAACCTCCTTAAATCGCGGGCCCAAAAGCAACGATGCAAGTTTGTTGGGACAAGGGAATAATACTAAAATGCACAGGTATAAAATATAATGATGGGAGCCGTACAACTCTTAATCCAAAATATACAAAAACTTACCCTTGACAGGGGAGAATATATATTACAGATTAGACACATATACAACCTCAATTGGATCCTATAAAAATTGTGTAGTGCAGAATTTATATATGTATAAATACGAAAATTGGTGAAAAATGATCGCAAAATTTTCAAGGCTCAAAAAAGCAATACATCAACGAAAACATAACATCATTCTATCTTCTCTAAGATCTCTAACCTGGTTTTTCTTTTCCAGCCCTTCATTGTCGCGACGAGGTTGATAAGCCCCACTATTTGACTCTTGCTATATTCCTGCACGATTACCAGCGCAATAGGATCCATCAGAGGTATTCAGTTAGAGCGATACTGTTAACGGGGATTCAATTGATGATTTTATACCGGATGAGCACGCGACCAGTGGACATATTCGGTTTCTGGAAGGTAGTACGCCTGTGGATACCGTGACAATGGCTAAGTTGTTGGAAACGCAACAAAGATATTTTATATCTGGAGTATAACTAAATTTGTCTACCTTGATGAAAGTTTCCACTATATGCAATTTTGGCTGTACATCGATTGTGACAAAATGCTTTAGGCCATTTATTAGAACCTGAAAAGGGAGAGGTACTGATCAAATAAGGAAAACAAACCACATATCGTATCATGTAAGTGGGAAGTAAAATCGTACCTGGAGATCGAGCGACATGAGTGCTCGTCCTTCATCAGTACACCTCTTCACCCTAGATAGGCCCTCGATCAGAGTTTCAGCAACATTTTCAAGTCCATATTCTAAGAGGAGATCTTGAACCTAGATTGATGTTGGTGTAATATATAGAAGCTATATCGATGAGTTTGCATACCCACATAGATACGAGAAATATGAGACGAATTTAGGCAGCAGTAATGAATATTTAAATCCACTCATTACCTCTTGCCTGATACCCCCATGAGCAATCCTCGTTTTGTAGTGCTTAAATTCGCCCAGTAATAAATCAACATACCTAATAACATGAGATGTATTTTATTTTTTCACCCACCACAATCAATATAGTACCTATCGAGAGATAAAGACTCTCGAAGATTTAACTGAATTTCACAAAAGTTTTACAATGTATTATAGCACTGCATAAGCAGAGATAGCTAACATGATCAACAATTAGAAATGTGCCACCCATTTCCAGCTAATGCTTCAGTAATTAGTTTATCACCGCTCTTTGAAAGCAACTGCCTGATGCTGAGGTCATTCATATTCCGTTCTTAATCCTGTCCCACTTATTTTATTTAGAATGGTTCATAATATTATCTCCAAATATATCATGACTTTCTGGTGAGCTTTGGAAGATCTGTTAATATATTTGATATGCAACCCAATAAATAATTGCTCTGTTTATTTTCTTGATCTTTGCAACCATGCACTTCTCATAATCACATAATTCACCCCTCCTCAGGTTTGGCATTTGCTTTGTTGAGGGATTCATTTTAACATATAACATAACATTTACCTTTCTTTTCACATGCCTATTTTCATCAGTGAATAATGAATGCTGCAAACCATAACTTCTTATTCCATCAAAGTAACTGATGTTGACGGATACAGCACGGAATGTTAAAGATATTACTCCCTCCGTCCCGGCTAAGATGACACATTGCTTAGCCGGCACGGGGTTTTAGGAGTTATTGGTTAAAGTGTTTAATTGGAGAGAGAGAAGGTGGATGTAAGTATTAAAGTAGAGAGATAAAGAAAGATGAATATTTTAATAGGAGTGAGAAAAAGTGGTTGAGTGTATTAATTGGAGAGAGAAAGTTACCAAAAAAGGAAATGTATCATCTTAGTTGGGACAGACTAAAAAGGAAAACGTGTCATCTTAAGCGGGACGGAGGGAGTACTTGCTTTGAGAAAACTTACCCATTATGCTCCATTCCAAGCTCTTTCACCTCCCATTTAGCATTGGCAATGCGATCAGCATACCTGCTCAAACCATCATCCAATAAATACCACTACTAAAAGACACCTCTAAAATATACTACTAGGAAACATATCCTACACGAGATATTCAACTGGAAACAGCACCGCCTTAAAGCGCCATTATATTTTTCATTTCAGAAAGGAAACAATCACTATTCTAGAGCAAACAATGTTGTATTGGTATTCTAAAAGCTAAATGGATCTTCTAATACTTTCTTTCAACTAAAACGATAATAAGAAACATAAGACAAAGATCTTGAGATGAGGAATGTGAGATCAGAGATGTTTGATGTTTTATAAGATGCAAACAAAATTCATTGATCATCTTAAGGATATCTCACAATCAATGTTGTTAAAATAATTTATATAATCACAAGTATAAGCACTGCCTTTTCTTGTCTCACCCATTGATGTGCAGTAGCGATTTTGCTGTTGTCCTATGAATAAGCTGAGTAAGATCAGGCACAGCATTAACCTGGAAAAGATGGATTAGTTAACTTACTGCAAACAACATTGTTTGGGTAGATACTAAAAACTATAGAGAAACAAATTACATTATCGTTTTCTGAAGAAGGTAGTTTGATAGTGATCATAGAAACAACTAGTGAAAGATACAAGGTACGCAAGGAGGAAGAAACCAAACCATCAGATTGTGAAATAAATACATGTCATTGAGTACCGAGCAGATTATTACCCTAAATAATCATGCAAAACATACCATGTGAAAATAGAAGTCCTCCACTAGTGCTGCATATTTGCGTGGAAGCATTGATTGCAAATGCGTTTTGGATCTATGCAATAATTGAGCAACAAGAGATATAGTGTCAGCCCCAGAACATCTTTCCTGCAGCGTTATGTCAATGTAATTACTCACATATTAGTCAAAAATAGAACTCCAACTAAAAGTACTTTTACAGTAAAACCATGTTTCTATGTAAGGACAAACGAGATCTTTTATCACAGTAGCTTAGTGATCACAAGATTAGTATATGGTCATAACCATGTCATGCATGTGGAGGTAATGTTTGAACAAGATTACAGTTGAGCGGATAAACAGGGGATAAAATCCACATATCAATATACTGGTTAGCATCTCCTCTTAGTATGGTTAAGGGTCAAGATTGCTGGAATGGAGCATAAATGGTGCATAAGATGATAAGATTATAGTAAATGCTTTGTCTTCACTAGAACAATTTAAGAAGAAATCTAAGAGACTTGAAACCCTCCTAGAGTAGTAAAATAAACACCAGAAACATGAGATCACTCCATAGGCATAATACCTTCAGTCCGAAAGAAGTATGATTCACATGACTGGGAGGACTCATAGGGGTAACATCCATGTGAGTGAATGGACTTGAAGATGTTGGGGATGACGAAGATGTTGATACTGGTTGATGTTTTATCCACTGGTCACACTCTTGCGAAATTCTTGCTATTGCAGTTTTTACCTTGTCTGGGGAAAATAACAGTGAAATTATTTAGTGGATGGCACCTATTGTAAACATGCGGAAATTCTGTCCTGTTTGGAAGATAATCATATGATTTGCTTATATATATCAAGAGGAAATTAAAAACTTACGAGGAATGCCTTTTCCACTAGCTGGAGCATTATGCTCACAGAATGTCTCAAACACAAAGTAGAAAAATATCTCAAACAATTGGCAAATTCCCTGTGAAACATAATGAAATACAATTACTAGAAAAGCATAAGACAAGAACCAGGTTACAAAAGATTGGCAAATGCACATCAATATATATAAGCAGACTAATTTGCTGAAATAAGCAACTATCAGCAGATGAGCCTACCTTATAAAAGTCAACATTGACAATCTCTAATTTCTGCATCAACCGTGCATATTTGTCCATCGATCTGATTCAGAAACAGCAATAGAGCTCAATACTTATATGGAAATTATAGCATTTTATAGACAAATAATTGAAGAACTTAAAGCTCACCTCAGGACACTAAGGGAGGATCCTGTTTGTGCCATCGAATCTTCATTGTTCCCACTTAAAGAGTTATGCCTTGAATGACCGCGTTTGGAAATACGACTCGGAAGCTGACTATCTTCATCAATAAAATCTGCATGAAGATCCTCATTTTCTTCTTCTGGAGTAGTCCCGTTGACATGGTTCGTGTCTACTTCAGAGGATGATTTAGTTTGCCTGGGTATCTTATTAGTATTTCCAGATCCTTGTGTGGCCAAACCATTGGACTGGAAGGAGTCGGAATACTCCTCAGAACTGCCGATCACTTTTGGCAAAAACAGCTTACCATTTTCAAGCCAATATGAAAATCCACCCTTCTTCGACCCACTAGCTAGTCCAACTGATTTACTGTCATGTAGTAATTGTGCACGGGGAGAACTGACAGATGAAACAAGGAGAGCTGCTCCATCACCAACCAGTCCTGGAAAACTAACCACTTGAATCGTGTCTGGTGGCAAAATCTGCCAATTTTCCCTCTCCATCACCATTTTTAAGGCCTGCAAAGCAAATAATGATGAATGATCTCAATCTCACAATACAAGAAATTTTTCCATCCTATATTTCCTTTTAATTTCAAAATACACATGATGAAAGGCAACTTCAAGCATATATTCCACATTCATATCAAATAGCATGAATCCTGTACAGATGATCAAAGCTAAAACAAAGTAAAAGATATATTCCAACTAATTTACAACTCCACTCAGTAGCTTCTGAAGGAACATAATTTATGCTCCCACTGGAAAGACAACTTCAAGCATCTGCAATAACGAAGTATAAATTGCTAGGGTAATGATGAGATGCAATACATGGGCCCAAAGTTTTCTTTTAGTAGGTAGTGTAGTTTTAACCTTTCTGTTTTTGTTCTATAAAGCAATCCTGTGTCTTTGCAACTTTCACATGTTTGCACTGATGAAGTGATGATGAATATAGATTTTGCATAAATGCTTCTAACCAAATACATTTAGTTAGTCACAACATGATGTGGCGAGATGAAAGATCCAAAGAAACATAGAAGCATGGAATTCCTGCGCATGATATGCTCTCAGTCATAGAGTTGGACTTACGTAAATATTCTGACGATGGAATGCAGCAAAATAACCTTCACAAATGGATTTAACCTTCTGACGAAACTCAATAGCCTCAGTTCCACAAAAAGCTTCCCCAGCCAAAATGAATATACTTAGATCTTCATAGTTTCTCAAAAATTGATGAATGCTGGTAGAAGAAACTGCTGGAGAAGAAAGCAAAACTGAAATACGGCTTGTTGTAAGCTGCCAAAGGTTCCTACATCCCCTTTGTAAGGCAAGTGAAACAAACGTCAAGGCATCTTTTCGCAGCAAGAACCATGGGGACCCACTACTTGATGCTGCACTTCCATCATCTCTTCCCTCATCAGTTGAATGATCTTCGCGTATAGGACCTTGAGTTCGTTCAGCATGTGTTACAGACGTCAAACTCACTTCTGCTGAGGAGGAACGAGATCCTCTCTGAACGGATGCAATAACTGAGCCTTCTTCTGTCAGAGAAGAAGAAACTTCTTTGGCAGTATCCTCGGAGACCCCAGATAGAATACCATGTTGATTACCACTAGGGTTATGGCAGGATGGCACCTGTCAGAAAGAATAATGCATTTAAAAAATGTACAATGTTTCATTAACACTTTCAGTTGCATTCAAATAATATCAAATATATATAGTTGGAGAGCGATAACTCACTTTGTCTTCGAGTTTGAAGTTAGTAATTACATAGTACGAACACATCAGCTTAAACAGAACAGCTATCATTGCTTGTAAACACTGCCTAAACTTGGACTCGGGTATTTGGGTGCACAAATCACTGTATGTTAGCCTGGGGAAATTTAAAACCAAACAAGAAAGGCACTATATTACATTTCATCTAAGCATAGAAAACTGAGGAAAATAAACCCCAAGACCAAAAAAATATCCTAACAACTTCAAAGTACAGGATAAGATTAACTCTCACCTCGTAATTTGGGTATTTGAATTTTCAAAGTCCTGCAATGCAAGATTTTAGTGTCAGCCATATAAGAAATTATAATACTAAATGAAAGCATACAACTCAATTAATGCATTTGAGGGTGTTGAAACTTGAAAAGAAGGCTCCTATCAACTTAGTTTATAGCAAAGCTCAGATTTGATGTAACGTGCTTCAAGCACAAGCTAACTTAGTTTACTATACATAGCAGGAGTTGCAAACTATCTATCTTTTCTCTTCAGAATTATACACTTCATGAATTGAAACCATTTCCTAAAGTTTGTTATACTAAATAAATATATTAAAGTTTGTTAGGCATATATTTATTTTAGTAATTTTTTTTCTTCAATAAAATAAGAGAGAGAGAGAGAAGAAGAAAAGATAGTAGTAGTAGTAGTGGATTGTGGGGTCCGCATTATTAGTAGTGTTGGTAGTGTTTAAAACTTTCCATTTTTAGAATTGGTCTAATTTTGGTGGGTAGCCCAAAATGGTAAAACTGGTGCAATGAATGGCCATTCCCTCAACTTTATGAAGGGTGATTCCCCTGGGAATGGCGATTCTTGATTCAAGACATATTGATCATAGAATGTGAATGAATATCCCGATGATCATTTCATTCCATCATACCAATTACCTCATTACTCAAATGATAAGCAATTAGATTCTCATGAAAATATTTTTCTTGCCTCTTGCAAAATGGTCTTCAAGGTTGAGTGACTTTCAGAGAGAACCTCCTGCATGAAGAAGCTCTGTATTTTTTCAGCTAGACCAGAAACATCACCAATTAAAGCATATGCATCAATCACCTGCAGAATTGAGAAAACAAAACAACTTTATTTTAACCCCAAGCATCAACTAAATGAACGTTTGTGCATAGCATGAAGGTTAAGTAAGGGCATGGAGTGAGCTCTTCTATGTAAAACTTATTATCTTAATTTTGTAGTACTATTTTTTATCATCCCAATGATTTACAGAGGATTTGTCGTCATCAATCAATATAAGGCCAATAATGGTTATATTTAGTGTGCTCATATTCTCTTGGATGATAAAAATTATGCATAATAATGAAGCACAAGGTAAAAGTACTTCTCCTATAACATAATGAAACGAAAAAATGCGTGGAACAGATACAGATTATATATATATATATATATATATATATATATATATATATATATATATTTCACATCAAATCAGATATTTTAAAATAAATAGTTATTCATATGTATTACTACAAATTTATAATAGTAATCGGTATTCTACAAACTGAGGGAGCAAGTAGGACTTTATGATTAGTTCTTCATATTATGTAAAGCAATCTAGAACTAACAGTGAGATAGCCATCCTCTTTGAAGTCCTGGCACACTTCTAATAGAATTGAATCCAACTTCTGAAGAGTCTTCCCCAACCAAACCTGCACCATATTAGCTATCTTGATCATCATGCAATTAAATGAAAGCCCAAGAACACATATTAATAACAACAATAACAATACAATAGTAATAATGATTAATATATTCAAGTAAAGCATAACAATTATCACTAAGAGACTATAGAAGCAATCAAAGATAAACCTATATGTACAGATAAAGAGGAAGCACAAGCACCAATGGTGGATAAATAAAAACACGTTTCTTTATGTATATGCATGTTAAGTTCACCTCAATATTAAGGCTCATCTCTTGCACAGCCGAAAGGTTTGATAAACTATCTAAAAGTTGTAAATACTCCGGCAGTATTTGGAAAGCCTGAGAATGTAAAGGTAAGCATTTAGAGATAATATTTAAATTCATGCATACAAAGCAAAGCCAAAGGCAGAAGATGTCGAAAAGACAAATAAAGAACTGAAAACATCCCTTTTCTATAATCATTATGAAATAAAAAGCACCTTAGTGAAACTCCCTTCCTCAACACAAGTATCAAGAGCAACTTGCAAGTCCACAGCATGACGAAGCTCAGACAAGATGGGAATCATGCCCTGCAAATTGCGATAATTATTACTCAGGTAGTAAAGTAATAACTTAAGAACAGTCAAAGCTAGCTCTGGGATTAATAAAATAATAAAAACAGTATAGCCTAGTTACTAACTTTACTTTCATTTAGAATCACAAACAGAATTAACCCTTAGCACTTAATCAAAAGAAATACAATAAGAATTACCCAACAGAAAGACTTAGCAATAAATAGCATTTCTTAACTGCACTCAACGTTGAATATGCTGCTGAGGATTAAAAGATTAGTTAACAATTAAGGGATAAAGAGGATCATCTGCTCTTTTCTTCCCCTAATTCCTTTCTAGCCCAAAGATATCTGAAGTGAAGTAAATCATAACAGAAATTTCAAATTTGTGACCAGAGTCATTTAAAAGTCAATGTTATTAAATTCAACGAAATAAGAGGTGTGAATGAGAAATTAACTGTGAGTTGTGACGCTACTTTGATCAACAATTTTGGCTAAATAAGCATTTCATGTTCAGCATCCTAGATAACCATTTACATCAATTAAACATTGTTTGGTTTATCCAGATGTAAAAAACAATACCACTATAAGTGATTAACATGACAATCTTTCAAAGATAGATGTCCAGTCTAATGAAAAGTTTTTTTTATGCCATTAGAGAACATGGGAACCAAATGAAGAAAAACAGATTGAAATAGTCAACCAAAACTTTCAGGTGAGCAGATTACCACTAGCGCTTGCTTCTTCTTTGAACTTTCTGTAACAATTAGATCCCTAGATACCTCATTCCTTGAAGAGGTAAGGTGTCTTCGCCCATTCTGCAATAAATAAAAGAGGAAGCATGATGACAAAACCATTATCTGTAGATCAATGTTTATTCAATAAATTTCCTAGAAACAGATTGTTCAGTAATCAAAGTTTCAGATATGGAACTTTTGGGGAAGAATAGGCCTCCACTTGGTTCCGCATCTTAAAGAATTAAGCAGTTTAGCTCAGACAACCGTGTAGAAGTCTGAGTTTGGCAATACTAATCAGATCTACCAGCAAGTTCAAAGAGTTACACTACTCTATCAAGCCCAATGGCTAGCAGTTGAATGGTAAAAAAAGTCACCTGCTTACCATGCAAATAACATTTGCAATCTTCAAGTCCTTCTCCAACTCTCTGACCAGATTCATCCCATTTACTGAAACAAAGTATATTGCCAGAATGTAGGAATTCAAAATTCTAGAATTTTCATATAAGAGAATACCATATGTTGTGACCAGAGTAAAAAATGCTGTGCAGCCAAATCAGTTAGCCACTAATTCTTCTAGAATCAAGGAGATGAGATTTGAAAGGCACACTCCAAATAGGCAACACGCTTATGCAGCATAAGATGATCATGCAACACGCTTGCAATAAAGAAGTTTATGGACATTTCTTTTATAAGAACTTTCCTACATTGCAAGAAAACTTGAGGGGGCTCGAAAGGGAAATAAGGAAACTCACCCATTTGTTCATGATGTTCCATTACATGACGCGACAAGTGCTCAGAAATTCTATCCAGTTGCGCTAATCGAAGAGCAGCCTACAAAAGAATGCAATGCAGAATGATCTGTAAATAATGGACCGATGAGATATTATATTTTCGTTTAAAATAGAAACATAATTATGAAACAAGCCCCATCCTCCGCAATCTTGCTAAAGGATCTGAGCAAAAAAGCTTGAGGAGAGTACTCAATGGATCCATGTATAACATAACACAAACGTCTGGATAAATGCAACGAAAACAAAGAAAAAATGGAAATTTACAGAGAAAAAATTAATATCAGCAAGAAAAATAAACAGGACCACAACAGGTGTTGATGTTATGTTAAACAAATCAAAGGTAACAGCATAGCATGCATGAATGGGGAGAAGAAATAGGTCAGATGAAGAATAAGACCTGCTCCTCGAAATATGCTGGTTCCTTTTCTTCCGAGGGGATTTGTTCTAAAATGTGTCTAACAGGATCAAACTCCTGAAAAACAATATATACCCTTAGCAGTTTCTAATTCTGGTTTGTAGATAAAATATAAATAGATACAGCACAATAGCATCTACCGTAATAGTAACATTAAAAATATAAATGTTATCACGGTTGAGTAGCAAAAGGAACATATTAGTAAGAAAAGCTAAGAGATGCACTTCCATTTCCAATGTTACATAACAATTTGGAAGACGCCACAATCATCTTCGAATAGCTTTCCTCTATGAATTTAAATTTAGTCACCTCCTACCATATTGACGAAGCCAAAGATTATTCTACCATAGACTGTAGTTCTAAGCCTTCCATTGCATGTAAATAGTTAAATACTCATTGATGTTGTTATTATTCACATATATGAAGAACTAATCTGCTTAAGGAGATAATTTTTGACCTCGTTGTTTCTTCCAATCTTATTTACTTATATATTGAGACACAAAAATTACTGATGCCACTAAAGAAAGAGCAAACAACCTCCTCATAAAATTCCTTCTCAAGCTCATCTAGAGCTTGACCTTGAGAATTGCTCCCATCTATGAAACTCAGTCCATCAGAGCTTGAAATATTATGTCTTTGATGTGGAGGTAGTCCAGCAAGAACACGGGCCACAGCTGCAGCTGCTGCTGCTCGTGCTGGAACCTGTGTTGCAAAATAGTTGCATTATAAAGTCAGCAACAACTCGGAGAATTTCAATCAACCTGAATAGATACTAGTAAAAGACAAAAGGATATAGTTATTGAAATGTCAAATTCAGTTTCTTTAGTGTGATAACACTGCAGTATCATTTTTCCCTTACTTATAAATCATGGTGTTGCATTTTGAAGGCATCAAAGGCCATGTCAGCATATTGGCAGGTGATGTTGGACATTTTCAACATTATATATAAAAAGAGAGAAATAAATAGCCCCAGCCATAACCAACTAAAAACAATCAAATTGATTGCATTATGATATAAATGGCCGAAATATCAGATATACAGTGAATTCCATACGCTTGTTTAATCTGCAACTCTAACTCATCTGTCTTGAACAATTTTAATACTTCAAAAAAATGCGCATTCCTTGATCAACCAAAAAGCACTTAATGTAACCATTAAACAAAATATAAATGCACAAACATGACATAATGTTACCTATGCACTTAATGTAACCATTAAACAAAATATAAATGCACAAACATGACATAATGTTACTCGGACATTGAACGAAACATGATTTACTAAATTCCTCTCCTAAGTTTTACCAAGTTTATAAACATCTCTTAGATCGAGTAACCTCAAACTCCACCGCATTCACAATGCAACACACATAATATGACGATACAATGTAGCAGCAGCACAATTATTAGTCCAGCTGAGGCAGCAGCGAAAGTGGCAGTACCTCGGGACGATCGGAGGGGGGAGGCAGGAGGCCAATCGAGCGCGCGGAGCGAACTGAGCTGAAGATCTTCTCCCCGACTTTGGACAAGTCCATGCCGCCTGCTTGTCGCGAGAAGAGCAGCGATCCTAGGAACAAATAGCGCGACAATTCAAAGCCTCCGTCGCCGAAATCACCGGCATTCAATAGCAGCAATGGACTGAGTGGAAACGGAAGTGTCGGTGGATTGTCGCCCGGCTGCATCTCAATCACGCCCCGCCGTGGACCGAATCGCGCCACCTCATTGCGGCCAGATCAGATCGGATTTCATGTAATCGCGCAATCAGTCAGAGAGAGAAAGGGAGGGGAAATTAATGTTGCTGGCGATTGAATTTTGAGATTGGGTTTACTTTGGATTGATTGTGAAGACTTTTTTCTGCTGCGATGCAAGAATTTGGGAATTCAGTATTTCTTCATTTAATCATCATTTTTATCAAAAAAATCTCTATTCAGTCAATACTTAATTTATTTATCCATCCCATTGCAGGTTCAGCCACATTTGTAGTAGAAATAAATACGAAGAAAAGTTTATTTGACAAATTAATCGTACATTTTGAATATTGTTGCCTAAATCATCCCGTTATTTCTAATATTGACAACTCGAGAGAAATTGATTCAATTTTAAAGAATCATACACAAATAATTCGATTTTAAAGAATCATACACAAATTAGATTATTAGTGTGACTACATGTCTTTTGATGTGTACTCAACAAATTTAATTTTATAATAATAAATTATTATTGTTATTATTATAATTGTTATATTTTTAAGTATGAAGTATTTAATATATATATATACAGTATTTTTTATTTTTGTTATTATTATTTGAGCATATATAACAATTTTATATAGAATTTTTGTTAAAAAAATTCTTTTATTGTGGCCTTTTTAATTGGATTACCAATAGAAAAGAAAGCTTTAAATGGCTTGGGCTTTTGTTTGAAAATGAAAACGCATCCGAGATTCTAAGCCCAAATCGTTTTGATCAAATTAGATTGCGATTCTGCAAACACAGAGATTCAGCAGGGGTTTTTCCAAACGAAGAAGAATATGCTGAGATCGAGGAAAATTCTCTCAGCAGCATTACGAAATGCTAATGGCGGAAGCTTGCTTTTCAGAGAGGGGAAGTTTTCCTCCGTTATCCCTCCCTGCAACCCTTGCCGATGGACTTCCCTACGATTCCAGGACGACGTCTATAAGGTCGGCTCAAAATTTATTGCATTTTAATGGTTTCGGAACTAATTTGGATAGATCATACAAATCAAATCGCCACGGAATTTTCGAATTTTATCCCTGTATGGTCATAGGTCTCATTTGAATCTGTTCCGATTGACATTTTCGTATAATTGATTGCGTAATTTGATCGCAGTTGGCGCATGAGGCGGCTGTTAAGCAATCACGAGCTCGAATGTGAGTAATTGTCGATGTTGCTCTGCTCAATTTATTGCATTTACCTTGAATTTCAATTTGAGGTATGGGAATTTGCTTGACTGATGCTAATGTAGAAGGTCATGTGTGAATTAGGGCAGTAAAGATGAGATGAATAGGAGTATATTTACTGACATAAATGAATTTGAGAAACATCGTGGGAAGGTAAGTTATACAACTTTAAAGCTAAGTTAGAATTTTGATTATATGATTTTTGAGTGCATAAGGTTGAGTTTTGATTGTAGATTTTGAGACTTGGGTGCAGGTATCAAAAGCGAATAAGGTTATAGTTCCTGCAGCGTCAGCACTCAAGTTTCCTTCCCTTGAAGTCTACTTTACGAATGGTTCTAAGCTTACACTTCCCGTGACCTCCAAAGAAGACGAAGCAAATTTGTCCTCATCAAATATGGCTAAGCTGTCCCTAACCTCGAAAACTAATGATACGAACGTGTTGACGTCAGATACTGCTGAAATAGACAGTGCTAAGGCGTCTTTAATATGTCTATCTTTTCGGGAAATCTCGCGGGTGAGATTTGTGTATATCAAATCTCAATTATCAGATCATCTTCTTTTATGAGGTTACCATCTTTTGGGTGTAGAGATGGAGCAAGCAGATGCCTCAGTTGCTTTCATGGATACGTTCTTGATTTATGCGAGAACTTGTGCTTATGGCGCATTTTCCTGACATAATTGTTAGCTTTTAATTTTTTTCACTACCTGACAGGCTATGGTTGACTCGTGGACCTCACCCTTCTTGAAAGCATTTGCACATTCAAGTGATGTTCGTCTGTACGAGGTATTGCATCTTTCTCTGAATAGTAATGATATGCTAGCAGGTTTACCGGTCAAACTTATCTTTTGCTCTTGTCTTGCTGCTAAATGGAGATTATTGAAATTTCCTCGACTGCTTTCAGTTTTTTGAACTGATTACAGGCTACACTAGATTTTCTATCTATCTCTACTTCATATAGGCTTGGTTATAGGATCATAAAACCTCATACGATCAACATAATGTCCGACTATTGAATCTGTCATTTTTATGAAGAACTGCACCTGATCTTTGTTTTTCAATTTACTTCGGTAATGTGATTTATAACATGCTTTTTTATTTTCATTCCTGTAACTACCAATGGACCGAGCAACATTTCCCTTCCTACTGCGCACTCGCTTAGAACATAGAAGACGATCGCCTTTTAAACAATTGAGGAGCAAACTTAAATGTGAATTTTAAAATAATCTATCTCAAATATACAGGAACTTATATGTGAAGCATTATTACTATTCCCAAAATGAATCATGTCAACGTTTTTTGAGGATCACGTCTCTTGTGCAGGTGTCCTTAACGGATCAATGGTTATTGTCACGTAAGCTCATAAGGAAACTACTCCTTAAGTACATGAGGAAACCCGCGCCTGCAGAGAAGCAAGATGCTCTGCAGAGGCAGATCGTTTATTCCTTTGGTGATCATTATTACTTCAGGAAGGAGCTTAAAATAGTAAATCTTCTTGCAGGGTATATCAGTTTCTTTCATACTCTATTCTACTCCACCTTCGTGATTAGCCCAGATCAATTTTTTGTGGCTTCTTACTTACACCTCAACTCTGATATCTGCAGATATGCATTCTTACTCGACAAATCTGGTAGAATACGGTGGTCAGGTACTGGAGCAGCAACAGAGGAGGAGGTGTCGTCGCTTTTACGTTGCACATCCATGCTGCTGGAAGAGAAGTAAGAAACAAATGTTTTGATTCGATGTTCAAATTTGAGGACACTTCATCGCGCAAACAAGACGGAACGAGATCGTTGTTTTGGAAGAGTAGCTGCCTGCCAATAATCCTTTTACAAGCTGTCTAACTCAATATCTATTTCCAGATGGTTTTGACCACATGGAATTCTGATTGCAAAGGTCGTATGCATTATTGCATTTGATTTTATGCACTTTCATATGGCTTTTGTTTGACCCTATTTGCAATAAATCAGAGACGAAGGAATTAAATCCAATTCTCAAATCGCTACTAGGCTCATTTGCAATATTCTAATTCATGAGTCATTTTATTATATTTAATTTAATTTAATTATGTAAATCTTAACGAATATGAAGTGGAAAAATAAGTCAACAGTCAAAGGTCAACTATTACAACTTGCATATAAAACTTACAAAGTTTGATTGTCTACCAATAATACACCGCCACGTGGGCCAGATCTCATAATCTCATCAATATCCATTACTATATTGCAAGGAAAAAAAACACCTAAGCTCCAAATTCAGCTCCCCCACCACAATTCCAACTTCCATAAATAAAATTTCTTGAATCCTTGAAAGAAAAAAGAGTCATGGAAATCTCTGCTTTACTCTACTTCTCATGCTGGTCTCTCATCACCATCACTTCTCTCAAACTTGGATTCCAATCTCTAGAGCTTCAAAGCTCCACCAATATCTCACCACTCATCATCTTCTCCCTCAAGCGAATCCTAGCCGTCCGCGTTTGCCATTCATCCACCTACGCCTTAGTCCATCGCCACGGCGCCAACAATGCATCCCTCTTCGACCATCTCCGACTCTCGGTCCTCGGATTTTCCTTCCTTCTCTACTTATCCATCTTCCTACGACCGATACCTCTGACCCTCGTCTTATCATACGCCCTCGCCGTCACCATTATAATCTCCCTTGTCACGACCACCGAAACCGGCCTCCTCGTCGACTTCATCATACGGTCCGTCACGTTCTCGCTCCACGTCCAAAACGACGCGTTTTTCGCCCCCTTTGTGCTTGTTGCCGCATTTTTCACTTCGGGCGCATCAGCATTAATCCATGACGGTTTTTCTTCCGGTTCCGGTCCGACGGGGTCGGACCAAACTGGACCGGGCGGTCAGGAGGCATCGAAGAAGTGGAAGGTTTTTAAATTCATAGCTACAACGTTTGTGGTTTTCGCATTCCAATTATTGTTCAGATTGGAATCTTTGGAGCATGTGTTGACGTTCGTGTGGTTAGCCGTTGCTTGGCTCGGTTGCGATGCTCTGACCATGGGCCGGTTCGAGACGGGGATTTTCTATAGCCTAATTTGTACTGTGGTGGCCGGTTGCACAGTCCGGTTTGGTCTAACCGGTCCGACATGGCTGGTTAACGTTGCCTCGGTTATCCTCCTTGCGTTGCACGATATATTACTCACAGTGCGTTTTCTACATGGCCGTGATATGGTTTTGTTGTGAGGCGTGTGCATTTTAACAATCTTGTAATGTGAATTACTATTTTGTTTTAATTGGGCCTAAAAAGAGGGCCCATTAACTCGGTTCCTGACTTTATTTATTTATAGTACTACTATATTTTTCAAATAAAAATTGGGGGTTTTATTTATTTTATGATTTGAAAGTGGTTTTCTGGCTGAATTCTTTTTGGTAATGGACAAATTGTTAGATAGAAACCAGTAAACTGACAAAAACAAATAAGTTGTCTGCACTGGACAAGAATACGTGCTCCACTTTCTTTGTCGAGTTATTCTACCAAACTCGATATATCAATATCATAAAAAAAACATATTAATATTAATTGACAGAAAATAACCTTTTAGATTTGGGTGGAAATTTGAGGAATATAATAGAAAATTTATTTAAATGCGGACGTTTAACAATCTCAATTTTTTTGCAGCAATACGAGTTTGAAATGGTAGGTTAACTACATGGATTATTAGGAGATTATGTTTGTTCTCATATTTTTATTTTTGTCCATCTATCATTAAATGCCTCATTTCAATTTTACAAATTTCGATAAATGGATAATACATTTAACTAACTCATTGCACACATATACTACTAGAACACATTCTATTAACATTTTCCACTACTTTATTTCATATTTAAACTCTTGTTGAATCAAAATGTGATATTCAATTATGAACTTAAATATTATTAGTATTTATTTAAATATATATTCCCTTTGATGGTGGAAGCACTTCAAATTTACTCGATATTAACAAATTTGATGGATTTTCAAAACTCGATTGACATTCGAAAGTATATCATACAAAAAGTTGCCAAATGATGCATCTAATTTAAGCAAAGATCTTGGTCATAGGAAAGACCAAAATTCTCTCATCTATCCACGTTTCAAAGAGATTGAACTCAAAGTTATTGACTTTTGCGACATTTAATTAATCCTACGAACAAAAATAATAACGATCATAAAGTAATATAAATACTAAGAATTTCATAAATCGCAATAAGTAGTTACAGTTCCCATAAAATTATTAATTAGCTTTAGTAAATTTGTACACTTAAAAGCCCTTGGAACAATTAATATACACTCACTCTCACTTTCAACATTAAAAAAAAAAAAAGATTTAATTAGGAGAAAAATGATTTATTTATTCTGAGACATGCGATTAATTAAAAAAAGATTTAAAACGTCGTAATTGCATTGCATGTGACATATCAAATCTATTTAGACGGTGAAACTTATATAAGACCATACAATGATAAATAAAATAAACTGAAGACTGATTGGATTATATTTATTGCATGCTTAATAAATAATAATGGTTCACACTCCACAGTGGTGCCAGTAATTTATGTTTATTTCTTTCTTTGTACATAAACATAAGTTTATTTTTTTATTGGGTATATTGGTTTCACTGTATCAATACTAATTGAATCCATCAAAAGTATTACTTATTTTTTTATATATTTTTAAAGTTCTTCGTCATTAATATATATAGATTAATTAGATCCCTAATCCACCTAAAAAAGGCGAACCCCACTTTGCTTTTGAGTCCATTTCTTAGGGGCAAAGTGAAAGAATTGAATTATTGAGGCACCATGTTTTTGGGTAAAGCATGCAAAAAAATAAAAATAAAATAAAGGTGGTGTGACTCAAAACATATTACTCCATAAAATAATATTTTGAAGAAGGTTCTTGGGCAATTTCTTAGCTTTAGCATCTCAAGAAAGTTGTGGATCATGTACATTTAATTTTAAATTTATTTTTCTGATGAATGAGCCATCTTTATACAGAATTAGGGGATGACCCCACATAGTTTAAGAAATAATATACATATTGGTTGGTCCATTATTAGCTTTCTCATTGATTATGTATATAGAATTAATCAATATTAAATAACTTAATTTTCCTTGTTAAGTAAACTGTCACTAATTAATGGTTTTAGGTAGTAACCTGCATCCTTCATCAAACAACACATTCTTTTCAACCAATCATTGCCACTATCTTAATAATTTTATAAATATCTTACTTGTTTTTAAATAATTTCATCTTAATTAATCAAAGCTTTAGTATGCGTTTACGTGGTATAATTAATATTCAACCCGTTTCATTATAGTTCAGTCGTATTTTTTTTTGTAGTCCATTATAGTGATGATAAGGTGATCTTAATAAATGAGTATAATAGTTATTATGGTAAATAGCATCGCTCTTTTTTTTATTATTAATAGTATGATAATTTATTGATTATAAGGGCAGCCGTGGCTCATTAAGCTCAAATTATGTTACAGTAGTTGAGAGGGGCAGTTAAACTAAATATGCTTACCCAATATGATAAATTAATCGTGATGAATAATTGTGCATAATGTATTATTTGGCAAATTAATCGGATAAGAATTAGAAACAATTCTAGAATATAGTTGCGTCGTGGTAGAGAATTTTAAGACAAATATGGCTGCAGTTTCATGCAGTTTTATAATAGGTGGACCAATTGCATTTATTTTTGTTTTTGAATTTATTTATTTATTTTAGGGTGAGTCAACATTGTAGGAGTATCAATCATCTTAATAAATTAATTATTAATTGTGTCAATACAATCGTCAAAGTTGGCGATTTTGTAGGTATAAAATCATGACGATTTTTACATCGATCTATTTGAATCTTAATTTTATATTGTAGTTAATCGATAATAAGTCTTGTATATGAGTAAATGCTAAACAAAACACATGGTTTTCTTTATATTAAGTACTAATACTATCATTTAAACTCTATCAAAATCACTCTATTTTCTAAAACTACCAAATTAAGAAAATGGCCCAAATTAAAAATAGATTAATTTTTGTTGATTAAATATTGATACTATGTAATTTTAACTCGATCTATCAAATTAAGTATTTATTGACAATTTTTTGTTAACTAAACAAACTAAAAAAACACAATTAGTACTAATTATGAACGAAGAAAGTATCATTTAATTCTAAAACACAACTTAATTAACAAATGTTTTCCTCTACTAGCCATTGGCAAAGTATTTCATTAGCCTACAATTGAAAATTCACAATCTTTAAATTCTATTTTTGCTTATCAATTTTGAAAATCAGTGTGTAGATTGCTTAAACAATTGATTTACTATGATTATACTAAATTACAAAGAAATAACCATAAAGTAAGTAAGCGTACAACCTCTTCCATTCAACGTACAATCAACCGCAGCGAACAATCCACATCTTACGTAATTATAAAGCTGCAGTTATCTGTTCTTCCCTCTCTCTCTCTCTCCTTTTCTCTCTCATTCTTTCTCTCAAAATTCATGCGCCCACAGAGATTTATGCACAATGCATAATCACTGATTATACTCTCACGTATTTATACAAATTCGTGTATAAATATCGATAATCTCCGTATTGTTGCTTACAGCATAAGGAAAGGTGAAAAATTGAGAGAGAAAAAAGCAGGGGAAAAGGGGGTGGTGTGTGGATAGCAGAATGCCGCCGGCGACAATTCTGGTGGCTCAGGCAATCGTGGCGGCGGCGTCGGTGCTACTTTTCGCGGCGTCGGTGGATGGGGAGGGGAAGGGAATGGTGCTGAGCTTGGAGAGGGCGAGTCACGAGGGAGTTGGGGTGAGTCAACTCAGGCACCGCGACCGAGTCAGGCACGGTAGGTTGTTGCAGCAGCAGCAGCAGCAGCCGCCTTCAGGCGTCGTCGATTTCTCGGTTGAAGGCACCTATGATCCTTATCTTGTTGGGTGAGATTTTGAATTTTGTGATTAATTTTATCGTTGGATTGTTGTGATTGGGCGATTTGGATTGGAAA